>NC_057802.1:575610175-575612172 GCF_018294505.1 Triticum aestivum
AAAAAATAAGGATAATGCGAGTAAGAAAAAGTTCCATCATATTATGGGGCCAGGAGGATACCGCCTTTCGGAGCCTAGGTGGCAGAAGATGGAGGAGGACCTGAGGGTGCGAGGAATCCCTCTAGGTACAGAGGGATGGGACCCAAGGGCCAAAAGCTGGTGGTACGGGCATGGGGGATCGCTAGACCCGGAGACAGGGGTGTGTGTTCACCGGCAGAGACAGTTTGCTCCCACCCAAGCCCTTATTGACGCAATGACCCAAGCTCAAGAGGGCTTGATCAAGTTTAACAGAGAGAAAGACGCACTGACAACAGCCCTCGGGAATGATGAACACGGAGGACGTGTACGAGGCAAAGGCAAAGTTCCGTGGAAAGTAGGGTTTTCCCAGGACAATGACCCGTACTGTTACAGAAGCCGTAAGAGAAAGACGGACCGGGATGCAGATCTTATGACGAAGTTTGCATCGGAACTCCATGAGTTGAAGCAGACCGTGCATGAACTAGTAAAAGAAAAATCGGCAGCAGGGCCGCATGAAGATCATGAAGCGGATCGTGGAAGCCAGCAGCGGAGAAGCAGCGTGGCTTCCACGGATGCCCCGCCTGGTGCTAGTGCACCGATGATCGAGATTCGTGCACCGGAGCCTCACTACCCCGTGGATGATGTAAAGGAGATGAAAGAATGTGATCTGCATTATTCCGTGGGGAACGTTTCCACGAAGGTAGCTAGCGGCAGTGCTTTACCCTGTACACCTGGAGCACTCCACCACAACAACCCCATTGCATATGGCTATGCTCGTGTCACGGTGGAAGACATAGTCCAAGGGTTTGAGGACCTGGAGATTGACAAACCTACACCCGAAGGGGAGAGAAGACTTGGAGATGTCAAGCGCCAGATCATTCTATGGAAAAAGAAGTACATTGTGTTTCCAGGCGAGGCGCCAAGGCTAGCAAGTCCACCCCCCTCCGATGGTGGTGGTGGTGGTGGTGGTCGTGGTGGTTCACCTACACCTCCTTCACGCCATTCGACGCCGTCCACCGATCCACAACCTCCGGCGGGTACGACGCCCCCCAATCCTCCTCCGGCGGGTACGACGCCCCCCAATCCACCTCCGGCGAAGAAGCAGAAGCAGGCGGACAGCAAGGAAACCCGCTCCTGGACTATTAACCCGGACCCTTATGTACCTAAGACCACAAGGGTACCGGAGCCATCACTGAAGCCTCTCCTCCCAAGGCCTTGGGAACTTAGTGAAGCTGAAACCAACTTGGCCGCGTCTGCTGATTATGAGAAATGGAAGGCGGATATGAAGGCGATAAAAGAGCCTGAGCCCAAGCAAGTATTCACTGAGAAGCAAAAGAAGTGGGCTAAGGATTTTTTGACGACACCGTCCCAAGCCGAGCTGAATATGCCTGACGACTATGGACATGAACTTCGTAGGCAAGCAAAAATATTGAAGGAGGAGAAAGAAGAAAGTAAAAAAAGCGGGAAACAAGTTGACCAGCTCGGGATGCAGAAGAAACAATCGATCCCCCCGGTCATAGTGAAAGCCGGTCCGGAAGAGGACCCCGAGATCATAGCAGCTGCGGCAGCACTTGGATTGACTGTAGCGAGTGCCATGAAACAAGCGTCCGAGATGGGTTTGACTCTTCGTGCCTTCTTAGGCCTTGAGGATGCGCCAGTATGTGAGATAGCATTACAATATGTGCGGAATGGGCCTCTCGTCGAGCCTGCGCGGGAAAAGAGTCTACCACCACAAATGCGAAATCTGCTACGTTGGTACAAGCAATTCATAACATGGGCCGACAAACAATATGTTTATGCGGATGTTATAGATGAGCATCACACCAAACGGTACTCTGTACAAATTCATATGAGTGAATTGTTCCAGCTGTTCAATCTGCGCGACCTCGACAAATCTATGCTGAGTTGCTACGTTCTGTAAGTGATTTATTTCTACCTCATCTCGTTCTTCATTGCCTGCACTATATATATATATATAT
>NC_057802.1:575613853-575616214 GCF_018294505.1 Triticum aestivum
CCTGCGGAGGAGGCCTTTAGTCCCGGTTGGCCACGAGAACCGGGACTAAAGGTCCTCCGCCCCGACGGACCACGGGCGCCCACGTGGACGGGCCTTTAGTCCCGGTCAGCCACAAGAACCGGGACTAAAGTCTTTAGTCGCGGTCCGCAAGAGGCGCGACTAAAGGAGGGTCTTTAGTCCCGCATATTTAGTCCCGGTTGCACAGCCAGGACTAAAGGCTGTTGCGAACCGGGACTAAAGGGCTTTTTTCTACCCGTGAGGCATAGAGTCAAGCCGGTCTATGAGACAATTAACCCCAAGCAGCCAGGTCAAGTTGACTGAGTTAATCCTTCGTCTAATTAAAGCCAAACTCAGCCAAGTTAACATTTCTTAGTCAAATGTCTCTCCTAAGTATTGTCGCACTCCGCTATTAGAGTTCCGTCTGTGTGACCCTACCCTACGGAGTCTTCCTGTGTAGCTGATGCAGACATTTTGCTTCCAGACGAGTCTCAATCCCATCATGCATCAACATTTTTACATGTTGACCATTATCTCCGCATATTTCTCCGGTGGTCCTCAGCTCAATTTGTGTTAGCTGTAGCTGCTAGCTAGCCAGATAAGGAGAGACTAGGAAGATAGACACACGGAGGGCTTTACTAAGTCCAATATGTACACACTTCATCCGGAATTACTTGTCGCATAATTGAATAAATATGTCTCGAATTAAAATATGTTAAGATACATTGGTTTCTTTGATAAGTAATTCTCGACTGAGGGAGTATTAATAGGCTACTGCAGGAATATTCTTGTAGTACATGAAGACTCTTTTTGTGAGCTATGTGTAAGCAGAGGACATTGGTTCCAACACTGTAGCTGTGCTACACAGCGCGTTCTAGAGTGTACTACCGAAGATAAGGTGTGTGGTTTGCATAGGTAAACAGTGACGGTCACCATGTAGCATATCCTCTGTTTTTATCTACAAAAAATACCAGTCACAGTAATACTCCCTTACCTTACCAGCCACCAACAACAGACACCAACCGCCTTACCTTACCAGCCACAGTAATCTAGACCATTTGAATAATTTGTAATACTAGTTTGTACGTGCAGGACCTACCCAAGAAGCCAAAATTAATATAATATGTTCTGATGTAAAATCAATTATTTCATGTCAGAGCGAGGGATCAGAATTATTGCAAGTAAAGGCAAAGGGGCGCAGAAAATGACAGTTGGGACTTGGGAGCACTCTGGAGGACGCTTGTGAGGCCGTCGGGCAGGCGAGCAGGAGTGCAGGATAGAGGAGCTCACCCGCCTGTCTGGCAAGGGTGTGGGTTCATCGGGTTGTGCACCAATGCCATGGGTCTAGGCATTTGGGGCTGTTGGGCGTTCATGCCCACGTTCATCGCCGTCATTGTTGTTGGCGTCACCGTCATAGTTGCTGGCCACCAATGGAGACATCCGAAGGTGGCGGAGAGGAGCGAGATACCTGTAGGCGGTGGCTGCACCGGATATGGTTGCTTGTGTGGTGCGGCTGGAGGAGTGCCATGAAATGGATAAGAGGCCGAGGGATGAGAGGTAAAGAGAACCTGCCGCGGGAACGAGATCTCATCGATAAGATCTCGGTTAGGCGGGAGGGCCGCCAGATTCTCCAGTGCAATTGTGTGCCGCAGCGAGACTAGCTTTCTCCTCGACGCTCATCATCATCTTGCAACCTTCCCCTCCCACCTCCTCCTCCTCCTCCTGGGAAACCCAAACCTGGCACGGGTGCAGAGGCCACCATGTCAGGAGGGTCGTCACGCGGGGGAAATTAGAGCAATAGTGTGGAGAACCAACAATTTGATCAAGGAGCAAATAAACTTCAATACGAGAAGCAAGGAGTGTGGTCATCTTAAACATGTGGTAGGGCGGATATCAGGCTGTCCTCTCTTGGAGCTACTTTGTTTCAACTCAGGGAGAAAGGGGCATTACCAAATCGGGCCCCATTTCCCCATGGTGTGCTTCGCATGTCAGCATGAGGGTCATTCCTCTGACCAGTGCCCAGCTCGCTTTCCCAAACCAGAGCTGGTGATGTATTTGGTTCAACATGCACGAGCTGGGTTTTTACTTTCTAAATAGTGGTCCAGAAAAGGAGGTGGTGCTGGTGCCAAATTCGACATCTTTTGTTGTTACCAAGGGGGAAGGGACCCTCGAATCGATGACGGCTGACTAGACCAACATGGTGGGAGAGGTTTAGGATTGGCAACTAGAGTAAGTGTGGGAGAAGTGCTTTACTGTGTTGTTCCGTTCCAAAGAATTATTGATGATTAGTAAGAAGCGTGGTATGTGTTGGGAAACGTAGGACAAAACAAAAACAAATCCACACATAGGAATCATCCCAGGACC
>NC_057802.1:575616784-575618751 GCF_018294505.1 Triticum aestivum
AAGTAATGGGCTGCCTCCCCACTTGGGCCTTGCCTTAGGGCTAGCCCATGGCCACCAAGCATAAGGGGGGGGGGGGGCAACTAATGTGGCTGCCTCCCCACTTGGGCCTTGCCTTAGGGCTAGCCCATGGCGCACTAGACATTTCCTGAGAGGCTCAAGAAAACTCTGGAACCTTCCAAGTCTCTTAGTGGTATTTTTATGGGTTCCCAAAACTTTTCCGGCTCATCGAAACACTTCCGGTTTTTCTCTAGAACACTTCTAATTTCCTTGGTAACTTTACCAGTTCGCCCTCCGAACCACTTTCAGTGTTCCTGAAACTTTTCTGGTGAATTTCTCTCAGTTGCTAAATCATCTAGCACTAAATGCATCAATAGTCCTTAAGTATGTGACCCAGCATGTTTGGTAAAACGTAGACATGAACCTGGAACTCCTTTCGATTCAATGATCAATAATGGAGCCGTGTACATGCATATTATATTGGCCCCTACACACACACGAACAAATATTGAGTTAACCTATTGTTCCCGTGTGCTATTCCATTTTCTTTGCAATACTTTACAAAGCCAGAAATGAGACTTATCGTCATCCACGTGAAGCAAGACTTGATCACTATACCATTTATCCTCATTATTGATTTTCTTCTCTGTTCTCGTTCCTGCATTCCGGCATCCCTGTGAACAGGTGATGCTATGTCTAGCCAGATGATGGTGGATACCGTCACACTGATAGGGACTTAAGAATACCTCTCCACCATTGGAGAAGCAAATGTTTGTCTCGAGCTATCAAGTCCCTTGTCACACTTTTATGATGAAGATGAAAATCGCCGTCATAGTCACCCTGTTACGCGTGACATTTCATGAGCCCCAAAGTACACCTTCCAGCATGAGTGCACTTAATACTCTCACGGTCTAAGGAACTATGCATACGGTAACATTTGCATGATAATACTTATTACTAAATGACAATGTGATCTTATAGTATATCAATCAATTTGGTATGTTCAACCCATGTGTCTTCCAAGAATGTGTCCTCAAAGTTTTCGGCGACCTTCTTACTTTAAGTATGCCCATGATCAAGAAAACAGAACCTCCATGCAACACTTGACCTAGTAGTACAGGCAAGACTAGGAATATATTGCCGCTTATTATTCTACACATTGATATGTGTATTTTACGTCACTAATTATTATTATAATTTACTCTTGCATATTATTTCTCAATCCTAATGCATTTTCCCTTCAATTTTTTTGTAACACACGGAGAAGAAAATGATCAAGAAAATTTCAGTCTGCTAGGGAACAGGCGTAAAATAAAGGACAAAATAGATAGTATCTTTTTGGACAACCAATGAACCTGGAAACTTTACGTACCATCATTATCTCAAATCTACACATCCATGTGTGCTCCAATTCATTGGCCTCTGTGTCTTATGTCGAGACTTGAGAGTGTACGATTTCGGTGTTGGAATATATTGCTCATCTTTCTCGTCTGTTTGAGATTTTGCTGAAGTAGTTCGGTATATGATGCTCATTTTGCTATCAGGTCAAAAAAGAATATATTCAACCAGTGTGCTACGAATGAAACGTAGTAGGATCAATTTTTTCTCTTGTCTGAGAGCATCTACAACCGGACTTCTCAAACCCGTCTCATATGCTCGGGCGGGCCATCCGGTCATTGCTAGATCACATTTTTTCGACCCAGATGGACGCATCAAACGGGCCTCAAACGTCCGGGCTAACCGGCACACCCATATCCAGCCCTAATATGGGGCAAATGTGGGGGCGCCCGGACATGCCCGCCATGTCGGACTGACGAAGGGTCCCAGCCAAAAACGCCCTCAAACCCGGCAGCCCGAAGCTCGTCTCCTCCGTCGGACCGGTGGCGTCGCGTGGCGCAGCTCCGACGGGCCGCTAGTGCACTGCCCGGCTATTTAAGCCGACCGGCAGCACCGAAACTCTACCATCGGTC
>NC_057802.1:575619427-575621657 GCF_018294505.1 Triticum aestivum
ATGGGTCTAGGGGATGAAATATGAGGGGCGGATGCAAAGTGGCTAATTTGAGGCGTGACCGGTCAGTGCCCACGGACGAGCTCGGACGGGTCCTCGGACGTTTGAGAGGCCGGATTTGCAAAGTCTAGCCGTAGATGTTCTAAGTCCTACCGTGGAAAAAACAATCATTCCCTATAATGGTTAGAATCAAGCAGGCCCATTAGAGAATTAACCCCACGCAGCCACGTCAAGTCGACTGCGAAAACCCTAACCGTCCAATTAATTAAGCCAATACCGGGCCTCGCAAACTTTTCTTAGTCAAACAACTTCTTCAATTCTTCCGATCCTCGCATTCCGGCAACAGGCTGCCGATGAAGTTCGGTGCTGCAGACATTTTGCTTCTAGATGCACCTCAATCCCATTATGCGTCACCCTGCAAAAAAATAAATAAATCATGCGTCGACATTTTTTCATGTCGACCACTATCTCCGCATATTTTCTCTCGTGGCTCCCATCTCAATTTCTGTTAGCTGTGGCTGCTAGCCAGCCAGACAGTTATAGGAGACTAGTAGAATATAGATGGAGGGATACGTTCCTTTTTGGAAATGGATACGTTCCTAAGTCCAATATGTACTTAATTAATAAATAGGGTACTGCAGGGATATTCTTGCACGTACATGTTATCTACCATGATTTATTTGGAGAAAACTCTTTCTATGGGATTTGTCGAAGGAGGGCAGTTGTTCCCACACTGTAGCCGTGCTACACAGTGTGTTCCAGAGTGCACTATCCAAGATAAGGTCTGTGGGTTGCATATGTAAACACGGACGGTAACAATGTAGCATATCCTCAGTCTTTATCTACGACGAAACGATTCACCTACGCACTGTTTCTGAATCCACGACTGATACCAACCGACCTACCAGCCTCAATAATCACTAGTAGAAAACAGGGTTTTGGTTCAGGCCGGGTCAGCCCGTTAGTCCCGGTTCAGTCCAGAACCGGGACCAAAGGGGGCACTGGTCCCGGTACGTGAGGCCAGGGGCATGCCGGGCCTCGTGGGGGCATTAATCCCGGTTCGTCTGGCCCCTTTGGTCCCGGTTGGTGGGACGAACTGGGACCAATGGACCTCGCTCCTGGCCCACCACCATTGGTCCCGGTTGGTGGCTTGAACCGGGACCACAGGCTGCCCTTTAGTCCCGGTTCATGCCACGAACCGGGACCAATGAGGTGCCTATATATACCCCTCGCCCGCGAGCAGAGCACTCCAGTGCTCTGTTTTTCTCTAGCGGAGGGCTTTGTGGCGCTCTAGCTCACCTTCTATGCACATGATGTGTTCGATGAAATGCCCGAGCCACACTAGTTAAGCTTTCTCCTCTCGAAGCTCGACCTCAAAGCTCCATTTTCCTCGAGATTTGTCTAGGTTTAACGGCCCGTCACGTCCCATTCCCGTCTTCACCGCCGTCGATCGCCCGCGCCGATCTCGTCGCCGGCACCACCGTGGTGAGCCTCTTGTTCTTATCTTCTTTCTGAAAGAAAAAAATTCTTACTTTAGATAGATACTTGTCTAATTTTCTTACTATTTATTGCTTGTTATTATATAGTGCGATGGTTTTGGTATCCGCCCCCGTCGGCCCTCGTCCTGTCTATGATTCGGATGTGGTATATATTATCTTTATAACTATTGGTTCATTTATTGTTTATGAAAATTATGCCGACCAACGTGACATAGATTTTATTTATCTAGGAGGTATGTGAACCGGAAATTCCAACCGACCCTATTGTCGAGAGGTTAAATTTAGTTGAAGAAGAAAACAATTTCTTGAAGGAAAAAAATTGAGGAGGAGAAGATGATATTGGAGTTGCATGTTGCGGATGTCGTCGATGATCACAAGATCATGATGGATGCAATGCGCTTGAAGATTAGAAAATATGCCATTCATACCGAGGCTTTTTATCATTATGCCGTTGGATCAATTGTTACCTTGGTTGCGATTATGATCGCATTTGTTTTTGCATTGAAATGTTTTACATAGTTTCAATGTATGGTTTAATTAATTAGATGCTCTGAAGAGCTATATGTTGTTAGATGAGAACTATGTATGTACTTTGGTTTTAATGTGATGATGAACTTCTATTAATTTGGTCACTTAATTACCTATTCATGATGTTCTGTAATGGTTTTTGACACACTTAATTATATATAATGCACGCAGATGAACCGGCAATGGATGTACGGTGACAGACACAC
>NC_057802.1:575621667-575625226 GCF_018294505.1 Triticum aestivum
AAGTAATGGGCTGCCTCCCCACTTGGGCCTTGCCTTAGGGCTAGCCCATGGCCACCAAGCATAAGGGGGGGGGGGGGCAACTAATGTGGCTGCCTCCCCACTTGGGCCTTGCCTTAGGGCTAGCCCATGGCGCACTAGACATTTCCTGAGAGGCTCAAGAAAACTCTGGAACCTTCCAAGTCTCTTAGTGGTATTTTTATGGGTTCCCAAAACTTTTCCGGCTCATCGAAACACTTCCGGTTTTTCTCTAGAACACTTCTAATTTCCTTGGTAACTTTACCAGTTCGCCCTCCGAACCACTTTCAGTGTTCCTGAAACTTTTCTGGTGAATTTCTCTCAGTTGCTAAATCATCTAGCACTAAATGCATCAATAGTCCTTAAGTATGTGACCCAGCATGTTTGGTAAAACGTAGACATGAACCTGGAACTCCTTTCGATTCAATGATCAATAATGGAGCCGTGTACATGCATATTATATTGGCCCCTACACACACACGAACAAATATTGAGTTAACCTATTGTTCCCGTGTGCTATTCCATTTTCTTTGCAATACTTTACAAAGCCAGAAATGAGACTTATCGTCATCCACGTGAAGCAAGACTTGATCACTATACCATTTATCCTCATTATTGATTTTCTTCTCTGTTCTCGTTCCTGCATTCCGGCATCCCTGTGAACAGGTGATGCTATGTCTAGCCAGATGATGGTGGATACCGTCACACTGATAGGGACTTAAGAATACCTCTCCACCATTGGAGAAGCAAATGTTTGTCTCGAGCTATCAAGTCCCTTGTCACACTTTTATGATGAAGATGAAAATCGCCGTCATAGTCACCCTGTTACGCGTGACATTTCATGAGCCCCAAAGTACACCTTCCAGCATGAGTGCACTTAATACTCTCACGGTCTAAGGAACTATGCATACGGTAACATTTGCATGATAATACTTATTACTAAATGACAATGTGATCTTATAGTATATCAATCAATTTGGTATGTTCAACCCATGTGTCTTCCAAGAATGTGTCCTCAAAGTTTTCGGCGACCTTCTTACTTTAAGTATGCCCATGATCAAGAAAACAGAACCTCCATGCAACACTTGACCTAGTAGTACAGGCAAGACTAGGAATATATTGCCGCTTATTATTCTACACATTGATATGTGTATTTTACGTCACTAATTATTATTATAATTTACTCTTGCATATTATTTCTCAATCCTAATGCATTTTCCCTTCAATTTTTTTGTAACACACGGAGAAGAAAATGATCAAGAAAATTTCAGTCTGCTAGGGAACAGGCGTAAAATAAAGGACAAAATAGATAGTATCTTTTTGGACAACCAATGAACCTGGAAACTTTACGTACCATCATTATCTCAAATCTACACATCCATGTGTGCTCCAATTCATTGGCCTCTGTGTCTTATGTCGAGACTTGAGAGTGTACGATTTCGGTGTTGGAATATATTGCTCATCTTTCTCGTCTGTTTGAGATTTTGCTGAAGTAGTTCGGTATATGATGCTCATTTTGCTATCAGGTCAAAAAAGAATATATTCAACCAGTGTGCTACGAATGAAACGTAGTAGGATCAATTTTTTCTCTTGTCTGAGAGCATCTACAACCGGACTTCTCAAACCCGTCTCATATGCTCGGGCGGGCCATCCGGTCATTGCTAGATCACATTTTTTCGACCCAGATGGACGCATCAAACGGGCCTCAAACGTCCGGGCTAACCGGCACACCCATATCCAGCCCTAATATGGGGCAAATGTGGGGGCGCCCGGACATGCCCGCCATGTCGGACTGACGAAGGGTCCCAGCCAAAAACGCCCTCAAACCCGGCAGCCCGAAGCTCGTCTCCTCCGTCGGACCGGTGGCGTCGCGTGGCGCAGCTCCGACGGGCCGCTAGTGCACTGCCCGGCTATTTAAGCCGACCGGCAGCACCGAAACTCTACCATCGGTCTACATTTTCCTCCTCCTGTCCACTGTCGCCGCCACTTTCCACTCCACCCGTCCGCCTACTAGCCATACCCCCACGTCGCCTGGTGAGGAGCGAGCCATTTCTGACGCCGTAGCGCCGACTCGAGCTCCTTGAGCAGATCCGGGCTAGGCGCGAAGCCTGGATTCCCACGGCTACCTCCGGATGCAATGGATCCAGAGGAGGAGTTGGAGGAGCAGGAGGAGGAGGAGGAGGAGGAGGAGGAGGAGGAAGAAGAGGTGGGGACGAGGAGGAGGGGGATGAGCCGGAGGAGGAGGATGTGGGGGACGCTGGCGACGGGGAGCTGCACACGGAGCAGCAGTCCATCCTCGATTCTCTGCGGTCGGAGTCGCCTGCGGAGGCAAGACACCGTCGCCGGCAGGAGATGGAGGCGCAAGAGACCGCGGACAAGGCGGAGATGTTCGCCTGCATAGATGAGATCAAGCAGGAGGAGGATGAGCCGGAGCCCTCCTACCCGCCCGTCCAGCCGGCGCCCGGCACCGTCAGCATGGACATTTCGGACGATGAAGAGTAACTAGGGTAGTACGTAGGATTTTTTTGCATGATTTGTATGGGTCTAGGGGATGAAATATGAGGGGCGGATGCAAAGTGGCTAATTTGAGGCGTGACCGGTCAGTGCCCACGGACGAGCTCGGACGGGTCCTCGGACGTTTGAGAGGCCGGATTTGCAAAGTCTAGCCGTAGATGTTCTAAGTCCTACCGTGGAAAAAACAATCATTCCCTATAATGGTTAGAATCAAGCAGGCCCATTAGAGAATTAACCCCACGCAGCCACGTCAAGTCGACTGCGAAAACCCTAACCGTCCAATTAATTAAGCCAATACCGGGCCTCGCAAACTTTTCTTAGTCAAACAACTTCTTCAATTCTTCCGATCCTCGCATTCCGGCAACAGGCTGCCGATGAAGTTCGGTGCTGCAGACATTTTGCTTCTAGATGCACCTCAATCCCATTATGCGTCACCCTGCAAAAAAATAAATAAATCATGCGTCGACATTTTTTCATGTCGACCACTATCTCCGCATATTTTCTCTCGTGGCTCCCATCTCAATTTCTGTTAGCTGTGGCTGCTAGCCAGCCAGACAGTTATAGGAGACTAGTAGAATATAGATGGAGGGATACGTTCCTTTTTGGAAATGGATACGTTCCTAAGTCCAATATGTACTTAATTAATAAATAGGGTACTGCAGGGATATTCTTGCACGTACATGTTATCTACCATGATTTATTTGGAGAAAACTCTTTCTATGGGATTTGTCGAAGGAGGGCAGTTGTTCCCACACTGTAGCCGTGCTACACAGTGTGTTCCAGAGTGCACTATCCAAGATAAGGTCTGTGGGTTGCATATGTAAACACGGACGGTAACAATGTAGCATATCCTCAGTCTTTATCTACGACGAAACGATTCACCTACGCACTGTTTCTGAATCCACGACTGATACCAACCGACCTACCAGCCTCAATAATCACTAGTAGAAAACAGGGTTTTGGTTCAGGCCGGGTCAGCCCGTTAGTCCCGGTTCAGTCCAGAACCGGGACCAAAGGGGGCACTGGTCCC
>NC_057802.1:575625644-575630511 GCF_018294505.1 Triticum aestivum
TTCTTACTTTAGATAGATACTTGTCTAATTTTCTTACTATTTATTGCTTGTTATTATATAGTGCGATGGTTTTGGTATCCGCCCCCGTCGGCCCTCGTCCTGTCTATGATTCGGATGTGGTATATATTATCTTTATAACTATTGGTTCATTTATTGTTTATGAAAATTATGCCGACCAACGTGACATAGATTTTATTTATCTAGGAGGTATGTGAACCGGAAATTCCAACCGACCCTATTGTCGAGAGGTTAAATTTAGTTGAAGAAGAAAACAATTTCTTGAAGGAAAAAAATTGAGGAGGAGAAGATGATATTGGAGTTGCATGTTGCGGATGTCGTCGATGATCACAAGATCATGATGGATGCAATGCGCTTGAAGATTAGAAAATATGCCATTCATACCGAGGCTTTTTATCATTATGCCGTTGGATCAATTGTTACCTTGGTTGCGATTATGATCGCATTTGTTTTTGCATTGAAATGTTTTACATAGTTTCAATGTATGGTTTAATTAATTAGATGCTCTGAAGAGCTATATGTTGTTAGATGAGAACTATGTATGTACTTTGGTTTTAATGTGATGATGAACTTCTATTAATTTGGTCACTTAATTACCTATTCATGATGTTCTGTAATGGTTTTTGACACACTTAATTATATATAATGCACGCAGATGAACCGGCAATGGATGTACGGTGACAGACACACGTCCGAGTACATTAAGGGCGTGCATGATTTTCTCGAAGTGGCTGAGGCAAAGAAACAGAATCGTTTTATGTGTTGTCCATGCCCTAAATGGGGGAATACGAAGTCTTACTCTGACCGGAAAATCCTTCACACCCACCTGCTTTACAAGGGTTTCATGCCACACTATAATGTTTGGACGAGGCATGGAGAAATAGGGGTTATGATGGAAGACGGCGAAGAAGAAGAGGACGATGACAACTATGTGCCCCCTGAATACAGTGATGCTGCAACGGGGGAAGCTGCTGAAGATCAAGAGGAACCAGACGATTTTCCCAATGATGCTGCAACAGGGGAAGCTGCTGAAGATCAAGAGGAACCAGTGCCCGATGATGATGATCTCCGCCGGGTCATTGTCGATGCAAGGACGCAATGCGAAAGTCAAAAGGAGAAGCTGAAGTTCGATCGCATGTTAGAGGATCACAAAAAAGGGTTGTACCCCAATTGCAAAGATGGCAACACAAAGCTCGGTACCATACTGGAATTGCTGCAGTGGAAGGCAGAGAATGCTGTGCCTGACAAAGGATTTGAGAAGCTATTGAAAATATCGAAGAAGAAGCTTCCAAAGGATAACGAATTGCCCGACAGTACATACGCAGCAAAGAAGGTCGTATGCCCTCTAGGATTGGAGGTGCAGAAGATACATGCATGCCCTAATGACTGCATCCTCTACCGCGGTGCGTACAAGGATCTGAACACATGCCCGGTATGCGGTGCATTGTGGTATAAGATCAGACGAGATGACCCTGGTGATGTTGACGGCGAGCCCCCCGGGAAGAGGGTTCCTGCGAAGGTGATGTGGTATGATCCTATAATACCACGGTTGAAACGACTGTTCAGAAACGAAGAGCATGCCAAGTTGATGCGATGGCACAGTGAGGACCGTAAGAAAGACGGGAAGTTGAGAGCACCCGCTGACAGGCCGCAGTGGAGAAAAATCGAGAGAAAGTACTGGGCTGAGTTTGCAGCTGTCCAAGGAACGTATGGTTTGGTTTAAGCGCGGATGACATTAATCCTTTCGGGGAGCAGAGCAGCAATCACAGCACCTGGCCCGTGACTCTATGTATGTATAACCTTCCTCCTTGGATGTGCATGAAGCAGAAGTTCATTATGATGCCAGTTCTCATCCAAGGCCCTAAGCAACCCGGCAACGACATTGATGTGTACCTACGGCCATTAGTTGAAGAAGTTTACAGCTATGGAATGGAAACGGTGTACGTACGTGGGATGAGCACAAACAGGAGGAATTTAACCTGCACGCGTTGCTGTTTGTAACCATCAACGATTGGCCCGCTCTCAGTAACCTTTCAGGACAGACAAACAAGGGATACCACGCATGCACACACTATTTAGATGACACTGAAAGTACATACATAGACAAATGCAGGAAGAATGTGTACCTGGGCCATCATCGATTTCTTCCGACCAACCATCAGTGTCGAAAGAAAGGCAAGCATTTCAAAGGCGAGGTAGATCACCGGAAGAAGCCCGCCATGCGTACCGGTGATCACGTACTTGCTATGTTCAATGATTTACACGTAATCTTCGGAAAGGGTCCCGGCGGACTAGCTATTCCGGATGACGCTGAGGGACACACACCCATGTGGAAGAGGAAATCTATATTTTGGACCTACCCTACTGGAAAGACCTAGAGGTCCGCTCTTCAATCGACATGATGCACGTGACGAAGAACCTTTGCGTGAACCTGCTAGGCTTCTTGGGCGTGTATGGGAAGACAAAAGATACACCTGAGGCACGGGAGGACCTGCAATGTTTGCACGAAAAACACGGCATGCCTCCGAAGCAGTATGAAGGTCCTGCCAGCTACGCTCTTACGAAAGAAGAGAAAGAAATCTTCTTTGACTGCCTGCTCAGTATGAAGGTCCCGACTGGTTTCTCGTCGAATATAAAGGGAATAATAAATATGCCAGAGAAAAAGTTCCAGAACCTAAAGTCTCATGACTGCCACGTGATTATGACGCAACTGCTTCCGGTTGCATTGAGGGGGCTTCTACCGAAAAACGTCCGATTAGCCATTGTGAAGCTATGTGCATTCCTCAATGCAATCTCTCAGAAGGTGATCGATGCAGAAATCTTACCAAAGCTAAGGAGTGATGTGGCGCAATGTCTTGTCAGTTTCGAGCTGGTGTTCCCACCATCCTTCTTCAATATCATGACGCACGTCCTAGTTCATCTAGTCGACGAGATTGTCATTCTGGGGCCCGTATTTCTACACAATATGTTCCCCTTTGAGAGGTTCATGGGAGTCCTAAAGAAATATGTCCGTAACCGCGCTAGGCCAGAAGGAAGCATCTCCATGGGCCATCAAACAGAGGATGTCATTGGGTTTTGTGTTGACTTCATTCCTGGCCTTAAGAAGATAGGTCTCCCTAAATCGCGGTATGAGGGGAGACCGACTGGAAAAGGCACGCTAGGAGCGGACTCAATAATATGCAGGGACGGGCATTCTTGGTCTCAAGCACACTACACAGTTCTACAGAACTCTACCTTGGTGACCCCGTATGTCGATGAACACAAGAACAGTCTGCGCTCCAAACACCCGGAGTAGTGTGACGACTGGATTACATGTGAACACATTAGGACTTTCAGCAGTTGGTTGGAAACACGTCTCAGAGGTGACACCACTGTTTGTGATGAGTTGTACTCGTTGTCCAGGGGACCATCTTCGAGTGTATTGACTTACAAAGGATACGAGATAAATGGGAATACATTTTACACGATCGCCCAAGATCAAAAGAGCACCAACCAAAACAGCGGTGTCCGCTTTGATGCAGCAACCGAGAGGGGAAAGGACACATATTATGGTTACATAATGGATATATGGGAACTTGACTACGGACATGATTTTAAGGTCCCTTTGTTTAAGTGCACATGGGTCAATCTGTCAGGAGGCGGGGTACAGGTAGACCCACAGTACGGAATTACAACAATGGATCTGAACAATCTTGGGTACACTGACAAACCGTTCGTCCTAGCCAATGATGTGGCACAGGTTATCTATGTGAAGGACATGTCTACCAGACCGAGAAAAAGAAAAGATAAGGAAGCGAATACATCATACGATGAGCCAAAGCGCCACATAGTTCTTTCAGGAAAAGTGACATTGTGGGAGTGGAGGGCAAGACAGACATGTCTGAAGATTATGAAAAGTTTCATGAAATTCCTCCCTTCAAAGTCAAGGCTGACCCAAGCATCTTGATAAACGATGAAGATTATCCATGGTTACGGCACAATAAGCAAATGACACAAGCGAAGAAAAAGTGAAGACTTTCTCCCGCAACTATTATGATGATACCATGCCAACTTTGTAACAGACGAGTATGATACCATTGTCCGTTTTGTACACGAAGTGCATCCAGTTTTTGCCGTAACCCTCTCAACTTTCTTGCACATGCTATGTGGATGAAATGATGATACCATGCCAACTTTCAACCTTTTCAGAGTTCATTTGAAATGCTTTTCAATTTGAGGGTCTTATAGCTCAAAATAATCAATAAATGCATGAAAAATAACAAATGAAGTCAGAAAGGGTTGAAAATTGATGATGTGGCTTTGAATGGTGCATTTTGAACACACAAAAAGTCAGGAGTTCAAATAAGTTTTAAAACATGAAATCCCTTTGTAACAGACGAGTTTTCGTATGAAATCCTGATACTTCGAAAGAGATTGTCCCTTTTGTACACGAAGTGCATCCAGTTTTTGCCGTAACCCTCTCAACTTTCTTGCACATGCTATGTGGATGAAATGATGATACCATGCCAACTTTCAACCTTTTCAGAGTTCATTTGAAATGCTTTTCAATTTTAGGGTCTTATAGCTCAAAATAATCAGTAAATGCATGAAAAATGGTGCATGAAAATAACAAATAAAATAAATAAGTAATTAGAAACAAAATAATATAAACTTTAATAAAATACATAAGTAGAAACAAAATAAAATAAACTTTAATAACATAAATAAAATTTATGAAACTAAAATTATCAAAGTATTTTCTCTTCAAAACATTATAAGCAACCTCTAGTATTATTGAAACTAAAAGTATATAAAATTGATGCAACTAAAATTATCGAAGTATTTTATGTTAAAAATCATTGAAAGCAAA
>NC_057802.1:575630521-575631294 GCF_018294505.1 Triticum aestivum
TTTCAGAGTTCATTTGAAATGCTTTTCAATTTTAGGGTCTTATAGCTCAAAATAATCAGTAAATGCATGAAAAATGGTGCATGAAAAATAACAAATAAAATAAATAAGTAATTAGAAACAAAATAATATAAACTTTAATAAAATATATAAGTAGAAACAAAATAAAATAAACTTTAATAACATAAATAAAATTTATGAAACTAAAATTATCAAAGTATTTTCTGTTCAAAACATTATAAGCAACCTCTAGTATTATTGAAACTAAAATTATATAAAATTGATGCAACTAAAATTATCGAAGTATTTTCTGTTCAAAATCATTGAAAGCAAAAATAATTTTCATAAAGAACTTTTTTTGTTAGAAACTTTAATAGCAAAAAGAATTATCATAAAGTAAAATAAATAAGTAATTAGAAACAAAAAAAATAAAATAAATAAGTTTTTTGTTGTAAGTAGAAACAAAACAAAATAAATAAAGCAAAAAAGAAAACAAAAAACAGGGAAAAAGTAAAAATTATGCCACCTACTGGGCCACCACGGCCTGAATACGACTAGAAACCCATCCATGGGCCAGGATTCAGGCCCGCAGAAGGCCCAGTAGGCCTACAGGCATGTACAGAGAGGTTAGGCCCGTAAGCCTGCTTTAGAGAGGAGCTCGACAGCTCAGGCGCACCGCACCTTATAAACAGGTGCGGCTCTCTCTCAGCTAGCGAGGTGGGACTAAACTCCCACCACCACGCCGCTGTGCAAGGCCATTGGTCCCGGTTGGTGGC
>NC_057802.1:575631604-575639830 GCF_018294505.1 Triticum aestivum
CCTGTGAGCACCAGCCTGCTCCCGCGCCCCTCCTCTGTCCCGTGCCCCTGCGCCCCGCCCCGCCGGCGCCGGCGCCGGCCCCTCCGCCGTGCCCCTCCGCCCCTGCCCTTAGATGTTTTTACATGTTTTTTAGATTATTTTAGTTTATGTTTAGTTTAGTTTTAAGATTAGGAAAATTTCAGATGTGCAGTAATATTTATTTAGATGTGTAGTTAATTTAGATGTTGTAATTTGTTCATAAAAATTGTGCACTTTTGTATAGAAACTTTATTTTTTTCATATGTATGAAAATGTAGAGTGAAAACGAAAACAAACATATAAGAAAAAACAAAGGAAAAAATGAAGAAGGAAAAGAAAACCGCACGGCCCGGCCACCACCGCATTTTCATAAACCGTCAGCAAGGGCGGAAGAGACCCGCCACCGCTCCGGCTGCTCCGGCGCGTCGTAGTCCTTCTCCTCCGCCTCGTAAGCAAGGAAAGAAGACAGCCGCAGCCGCTCCGTCTGCTCTGCCGGCGTCTAGCAGTACAGCCAGAGGCGGGAGGCAATACAGATTCGGTCCTGCTCTGAAGACTCCAGAGAAGTTACCATACGAGAGGACCGAGGAGGAAACCACGAAGATCGTGCGAGCCGAAGTGACGAACTTCTTTGAAGGGGTGAAAGCAAAGAAACTTCCACCTCCAGAGGAGAAGGTAGATCCGGTGAAAGCTAAGCGCACTCTGGCTGCCCTGACAAAACCAACAAAGTCTCCGCCGAGAGGCAACTATGAGCGCATTATTGCGAAGACATTTGCCGAAGCGGAGTGGTCGGGAAGTACTGTTAGTGATCAAATGTTAAAAGAACGACGAGCTGGGAAAAAAATTGCCCAGCTCGGCGAACAAGCGAACCAATCGTGCCCCCCGCTCAAGGTGTCTAGCGACATCGTCGCTAATGATCCGAGGATGGTGCCCGGTTATAGCAATCCTGGAGATTACCTGCCCAACGATGTACATTATGATTTCTTGGAGGTGGACGAACACAAATACCATTACGGGAAGCCTCTCGTCAAAGATGAAAGATGTCTAACAACGATGATGCGAAGATTACATGATTGGTACATGAAAACCTGCAGAGAGTCTGGGGGGAGGAATACTTTGACGCTGAGAGTTAAAGAGGAGCATGACCTCGTTGAAATTGAACTGTTGAATGTTCCATTTGAGGAGTTCTTCCAGTTTTTCAATCAAAAGGCCCTCGATAAATCAACGATCACTTGCTACTGTATGTAAGTAGTACTACTTCTGTCATTAATCCTCTCTATATAGGTCAGCTCTTCCATTGCATGTATTTATAATTATCCTCACTATATTATGCAGACTGAAGATCGCCGAATTGAAGAAAAGACAAATCGGTGATATTGGGTTCATTAACACAAATCTCATAGATGCAACTGAGGTTAAATATCATGCCGAAAATACCGAGGCCAACTTGCTACGATCGTTGGAAATAAATGAAAACAAAGATATAATACTCTTTCCTTACAAATTCAAGTGAGTGTTACTGTCTTGTGCATATTCGATTTCCCTTATTAGTCCAGGTTATAGTAATGTAATTGATGACTTATGCATGCATGCGCAGCTTCCACTATATTGTCCTAGAGATTAAGCTTGAGCAGGGAGTAGTAACCGTCTTAGACTCGAGACGAAAAGATCCCCAGAACTATGCGGGCATGACTCAAATGCTCGAGAAGTAAGTTAAATCGATCATTATCCACCATATCAGCAACTTTGTTCATTTGCTGATATCAAGTAATTGTTTTCTTTGTCTGGCATGGTTTCCAGAAAATTCACCAAAAAAGCTTCGGGGCTGCCGAAGAAGCTGCAATTTAGACACCCGAAAGTAAGTACTATAGTAGCATGTTCCGCACATCTCCTAGTGATTCATGCGCTAGTTTCATCAATACCATTTAGCATGCTTGCTTATCAGTTTGATTGACCTCTATTTCTTGTAAAGTGGTTGTGGCAGGAACCCGGGAATAATTACTGTGGATACTACGTTTGCGAGTCCATCCGCTACACGACCTGTGAGCGGGGCTACTCTGACGAACAATATGAAGTGCGTAAGCAATATATATATATATATATATATATATATATATATATGTATGTATGTATTGACCCCCTTCTTCAAATTAGATCTTTCGGATGCGGGATGAACTCCTAGCACCAGATCGTATCCGAGCAATTCAAGAGGAATTGGCGGCATTCTTCCTTGACCACGTCATCGCTGAAAACAGATAATACTATGTGGACCCTGTGTTCTTACAATTTAATTAGGAGATTATATTGTAAGAGATAATTATTGTATATATGTAGCCGGTAGTGTCGGATAGATATACGAGAACTTGTTGTTCGACCAATCTCTCGGAGAAGGAGAGGTGGTCGATATCACTTCTCTCTGTATGCATATGTTCATGACGATCTTCTGTTTCCTTCATTTGCTTAGTAGCTAGCGTGTCTAGTCCTCTCCATACGTATATAGTACGTAGCGTCGACCAAGCACAGAGATAAGCGAGGACACTTCTCTCTATTAATTAGCTAGCTAACACAATATATGAAACACCTAAATTAACCCCCCAAAACCACCAACCCCCCTCCCTTCAAAAAAACAAAAACCACAGCCCCTGAAATGCTGACGCGTGGATGCCTATTGGTCCCGGTTAGTGCCACCAACCGGGACCAAAGGCCCTCCTGTCTGGGCTCGCCGCACCGGCCACGTGGATGCCAATCTGTCCTGGTTCGTGTAAGAACTGGGACTAAACGGTACGGGCATTAGTAACGACCCTTTAGTCCCGGTTCACAAACCGGGACAAAAGGCCCTTACCAACCAGGACAATAGGCCCTTTTTCTACTAGTGAATGTAGACTTTCTGAAAAATTTGTATAGTTCTGTTGGTGCACGGCCTTTGTCGTGGTTCTAAGTCTGACAGTAGAATGGGGGGGAAGGGATGTAGAGGCAAGATCCTAGCTATGGAGAAGTTGTACGCACGAGTTTTAGGAGTTCAGGCTCTTCTCGGAGGAAGTAACAACACTACGTCTCGGAGCCCGGAGGCGGTCGACTGGATTATATGCGTGTGTGTTACAGAGGGTGTGCCCTTGTCCCAGAGGAGGGGGTGGCTTATATAGAGTGCGCCAGGACCCCAGCTCCCCTCCGTTACACAGGGTTCAATGTTCATAAAGAAGGAGCGTTACAGGTAACGTCTGTAGTAAGGTGCTATAAATGACTATTAAGTCTAAGGGTAAATGCCCGACTGTTGCTGCGCGGAGTGGCTTTAGGTCTTCTGCACGTCGAGTGGTTTAGTGGTCGAGTGACCTAAATAAGGGGGGGTCTCCGAGTGAATGGTAGGTCGAGTGGATTGCACTCGACACCTTCGTTGGGTCCCCTCTATTTACTCCTGAACCTCTTTGCTTCTAGGACAAGGACCTTAGGTAGGAGTTATAGGTCAGGCCTATTACCCTAGCCCAGGTCTATGTCCTCATCATTAGCCCCCGAATGGATTAAGGTCCGAGTGAAAAGAAGGTTGAAGTTGACCTTGCTTTGACTCTTGCTTTCATCTCCAAATGGATGCTAATTGTTGGAACTTCGGTTTCGTTTCAGTAGCCTTGATCGATTCAGAAATGACCGACTGGTTTTTATAACGTCATCCGTCGAGTGTTATCCTTGACATGGAATCTTTGGCGTGATCGGTTGTAGAGGATCCCGGATTTCGCGGGATTCGAAATTTTGGTGGAAGTGCGCCAGGCGGAGCGCGCCGTGGTAAGCGGAGTGGATAAGTAGGACGTTTCGATTTCCGCACCACCTTTTTTGCCACGTATCCCGTGTGCGACTGTTAAGGGATATGACAGGACCGTCCGGGCCCACGCGTCAGCCACTCAGAAGTAGGCCTTTAAAAGCGGCGAGGTCGAGGCGTCCGCATTGTGCGTGCCCATTCTCCTTCTTCTTCGGCTTGCTCCTTTACCTCGTTCAGCTTCTCCACTCTCGACGCCGCCGCTCCGCCGCCATGGGGAAGGAGAAAATGGTGGCACTGGAACGCGCGAAGAAGGCGACGGGGGCGGCGAAATGCAAGAAGACGAATCGGGGATCTTCATCGTGCTCGGGGCTGCCGTCGGGTTGGATCCAGGGAGATTGGATCCGATCCTCTCTTCGGCAGGAAGACTTGGACGATATGGCCGAGTTAGGGCTGATCGTCCATGAGTCCGCGCGGCTGCCGGAGGGGGAAACGGAGCCACAGCCACGACCGGGTGAGTGTGTTCTGCTCGCCACTCATGTCGACCGCGGCTTCTCGCTTCCTCCACACCCCTTCTTTCGAGGTTTCTTGAATTTCTTCGGGGCTCAACTCCATCATTTCACTCCCAACACCATCACATACCTTGCCGCATTCGTGTCCATGTGCGAGAATTTCCTGGGGTGTCGACCGCACTGGGGTCTTTTCAAGCACATTTTCACCATCCGCTCCCAAACAGTGAAGAAAGCGAACTCGAACGACGAGAAAACCCATGTTATCCAGATGTGTGGGGGTCTGGGTATTCAGAAGAGGAAGAGGAGTTCCTTCCCTTCGATGACTCTTCCTGAGTCGGTCAGGGGCTGGCAGTCGACCTGGTTCTATTGCCAGGATATCGTGACCCTAGGCCAGTCGACTAGACTCCCCCCTTTCTCTTTTGATCGTGTTCAAACTCCATCTTCGTTGAAAGTGACCGCCGCGGAGAAGGCGGAGACGGGCATGCTGGTCGAGAGATTAGTTCAACTGATCAACCAAGGTGTCACCGTCATGGATCTGCTGGAGGTGTTCCTTAGTCGGCGCATTCAACCACTCCAATCTCGTGACCACTCCATGGGTACTCCGGGGCTGGTGATACCGCTCGGGTTCATCGGGAGGAGGTGGCGGCCAAAACAGTTGCCCAGTGGCTGAAGGGCATCACCGGGAACAAGGACAACCCCAGGGGCGCCAGGAGAGTCAACCCTTTCAGCGACAGCAACCAGCCAGACAAGGTTTGGCCACTACAACTGATTGAATTTGGATGTGTTTTCTGACTGTTTGTTGATCCGACTGATTTCCACTCGGCTCCTTGTTTTGTAGATTTATACAGAGATGTACTCAATGCCCAATGGCGAACAAGCTCTGGAGCAGGACCATGAAGGCGAGGACAGCGCGGAGGAGAGCGGCGAGTGGGAGTCACCAGCCGACGATGATGAAGATGAGAGCGATGAGTCGGACGAGGAGGAGGTAGCCGACTCACCACCTCGTTCCCAACGTCGATCCAAGCAGCACCATGATCTCGCGGGCAGGCGCGGCAAGGCTGTGGCCTCGAGCGCTCCATCTCAAAAGCGCGCTCGGTCTTCGACTCCAGAATTGGCTGAGAAGGTCACAAAGCAGCCCAAGATCAATCCTTCGAAGGCTCGGAAGACCTTGCCTAGAATCAAGATGGACGTTCCTGTTGCTTCTAGGTAAATTTTCTCCCCGTATTTCCTTGTTCTGACCGATTCTCTTGTACTGACCGAGTGGATGATGAACCTTTACAGCCCGGCCTCGGCTGCGACTGATATGGATATCGACAGGACCCCAGACGACGAGGAAACCGACGATGCAGCTACCTCCAAAGCCAGTAAGTCTGCCCGACTCGAATTTATTTGGACGACTGGATTGTTTGTCAGCTATCTCTTTGACTTTCTCTGTTTGTTGCAGCACCACGGGACGTTGTTGTGCTCCCGGACGATGAAGAAGAAGTACCACTGAGGGGAAGGAGGAGGAGGGACAAGGAACTGAGCGGGAAAGCGCCTGAGGCCCAGGTTCCTCAGTCGACTGAGATGCCTGGGACGGCAGTCGAGCGATCGACAGACCCGGCACGTACCAACGTCACTTTCGCTATCCCGCTGTCGACTGATTGCCCATCAGGATCAGCTGCTCAGACTTCTGCTGTATCAAACCCCGGACGATCCACCGACTGCCGCCAAGGAAGCTCTTCTTCAGTTGAACCTTGTGATGGGGCAAATGAAAGTGGGGCATGTGGCTAGTCAGGTGGCCTTCAACGCCGGAGCTGCTCTGGAGACCAATGTCCAGGTTAGTTGATTTTTGATTGATCATATTTGTCATCCGATCACCCACTGGGGTGTGACTGTTTTGAAGTTGCATGAGTCAATTTGAGTCTTCTTGAATTGAATCTTTGAACTAGTGGGGGCACTCTTAGTGCACCCACTGGGTGTAGTCCCCGAGACCATAGTTGACTGCGGGCAGTCGACTGTGGTCTGAGAATCTGAATTTTGTCACTCGGTCTGGACTGGCCAGGTCGAATGACACCAGAACCAGTAGGGGCACGCTAACTGCACCCACTGGGTGTAGTCCCCGAGACCGTGGTTGACTGCGGGCAGTCGACTATGGTCTAAGAACTGCTTTTTTTTAACTCTCGCGCTGGGCAGGCCATGTCGAGTGTTTATTCAAACCAGTGGGGGCACGCTAAGTGCACCCACTGGATGAAGTCCCCAAGACTGCTGTTGAATGTTTGATTCGGTGGTAGTCTTAGAGTAGCTATCACTGTGATGTCTTTTTATCTCAGTCAACTGATATGGCTTATACTGCAGAAATCTTGTGATCTTGGGGCTCAACTTTCTACAATGAACAAGCAGCAAATCAGCCTCAACTTTGATCTGGAATTGGCCAAGAAGAATCTCAAGACTGCTGGTGATGAAGTAGTTGCCATGGGAGGTAACCAATTGTCAACTGTCTATCTCACTGCAGGCACTTTTCCTTTCCATTTTTTGAACCAAGTGATTCCACTCGAGCAGATGTATGTAGTGAAAACCGTCAACTCCAAGCCCGTCTAAAGAATGTTATTTCTTTAGAGAAAATGAAGCAGGCTTTGGAGAAGAAGGATCTGGATCTTGCTGCTGCACAGAAGGAAGCGCGAGAGAAAACGATGCTTGCTGACAAGAAGCTTGCTTGAGTCGGCAAGTTATAAGAAGAGAACTCCAAACTGAAGACTGCTATTTCTGACGCCAATCGGGAGGTCGAGCGACTGAAGAAAGACAAGGACAGGCTGACTGACGAGCTTGGGAGCCTCAAGGCCAAGAAGGGCGAGTTGGAGTCTTATATGGGTCAGCTTGCTGCAAAGCTGGTCCTAAAACTTGAAGGTACTGATGATTGACTGACTTATTATGGTCGACTGTCAAGCTTGATTATATCGTCGACTCACCATTTACTCAACTGTGTAGAGGTTTGCCAAGACTTTGAAGCAGAAACTGGGCGGGTCGAGACGGGTCTCGATCCCATAAATTTTCTAGTCAAGGATGATGTTGCGATGAATGTGCTGCGGTTGGAATCTCGCATGGACAGCGCGGTTGCTTATCTTGCTCGCCTAAAGGCAGCGATGACTCGGGTTGATACTGAACTCTGGCCTCAGGCGGAACTGTCTCAAGACCTCGAGTCTTTGATGGCTCGACTGAATCAAATACCTGACCGAGTGCAAGAGTGGAAGAAGTCATCTGCTCGCTGTGGCGCTAATGTCGCGTTGTCCTTTGTCCGAGTGCACTGCAAAGACGTCAAAGAAGACAAGCTGGCAGAGCTCAAGGTTGCTAACACAAAGAGGCACACCTTCCAATCCTTCATGGACACTTTCCTTGACGCCGCCACTCGCATTGCAGACAGCATAGACCTTGACAGTTTCTGCGACCCAGCCAGTCCTTCTCCTGACGCGTGACCGAGAAGCATTATGCTCCACCTTTATTTGCCTCGGAATGCCGAGTGATTGTGTAATTGTTAAACTTCTTCGGGCTTGATGCTCGAATACTTTTGATCCGTCGTCCGGAACTTTAGGATTTATCTAAACTTGGTTTATCTCTGAATATGCTTGTGTTTGCCTTCGAGTGGAATTTGCTTTTCAATTGGAATAATCTTTGTACTTGAGATGCAGCTATTCTACTTATGGCGCAGCTCCGAGGAGAAGGTTGCAGTCGACCTGCACCTCGCCGTCCTTGCAGATGAGGATGGAGCGCACGTTGTACTTGTGGCGCAGCTCCGAAGGAGAAGGTCGCAGTCGACCTGCACCTCGTCGTCCTTGCGGATAGGGAGGGAGCACACGTTGTACTTGTGGCGCAGCTCCGAAGGAGAAGGTTTCAGTCGTCCTGCACCTCGTCGTCCTTGCGGATAGGGATGGAGCGCACGTTGTACTTGTGGCGCAGCTCCGAAGGAGAAGGTTGCAG
>NC_057802.1:575640080-575640420 GCF_018294505.1 Triticum aestivum
TGCGGATTGGGATGGAGCGTACGTTGTACTTGTGACGCAGCTCCGAAGGAGAAGGTTTCATTCGACCTGCACCTCGTCGTCCTTGCGGATAGGGATGGGTTTCAAACTTAGGCGAGTATTGGACTGCAGCTAAGCCCCCGAGTGGGAGGGTTGCTCACCACTCGGTAGGATTTTTCAAACTTAGGCGAGTACTGGACTGCAGCTAAGCCCCCGAGTGGGAGGGTTGCTCACCACTCGGTAGGATTTTTCAAACTTAGGCGAGTACTGGACTGCAGCTAAGCCCCCGAGTGAGAGGCTTGCTCATCACTCGGTAGGATTTTTCAAACTTAGGCGAGTACTG
>NC_057802.1:575640765-575663351 GCF_018294505.1 Triticum aestivum
GTTGCTCACCACTCGGTAGGATTTTTCAAACTTAGGCGAGTACTGGAGTGTAGCTAAGCCCCTGAGTGAGAGGCTTGCTCATCACTCGGTAGGATTTTTCAAACTTAGGCGATTACTGGACTGCAGCTAAGCCCCCGAGTGAGAGGCTTGCTCATCACTCGGTAGGATTTTTCAAACTTAGGCGAGTACTGGACTGCAGCTAAGCCCCCGAGTGAGTGGCTTGCTCCTCACTCGGTAGGATTTTTCAAACTTAGGCGAAACGGATTCGCTGCTAAGCCCACGAGTGAGAGGCTTGCTCACCACTCGGTAGGATTTTTCAAACTTTAGGCGAAACGGATTCGCGGCAAAGTCACCCACTGGGGGATTTCAGACGCAAACAAAAGCAACAACAACCATTTAGGAAGACTGTAAAGCTCTTGTCTTTGATAAACAAACTACAAAGGTATTTCTTATTACATGTCATCCGAATGAGTACTTAAGTATAAAAGGGGCAGAGCAGCTCCGCGTTCCAAGCCCGTGGCTCGTCTTTCTGATGCTCGACATTGTAAAGATGGTATGCTCCATTGTGGAGAACTCTGGTGACAATGAAGGGACCTTCCCAAGCAGGGGCGAGCTTGTGTGGTTTCTGCTGATCCACTCGAAGAACCAAGTCTCCCTCTTGAAAGGTCGGCCCCTCACGTTTCTGGCGTGGAATCGACGCAAGTCTTGCTGATAAATGGTCGACCAGATTAAGGCCATCTCTCTTTCCTCCTCTAGGAGATCGACTGCGTCCTGCCGGGCCTGTTCTGCTTCATCTTCAGAGAAGAGCTCGACTCGGGGTGCATTGTGAAGCAAGTCACTCGGTATAACAGCTTCAGCTCCATAAACCAAGAAGAATGGAGTTTGGCCAGTCGACCGATTGGGAGTTGTCCTCAATCCCCAAAGAACTGATGGAAGTTCATTGACCCAGGCGCCTGCTGCGTGCTTGAGATCACGCATCAGTCGGGGTTTCAGTCCTTTGAGAAACAAGCCATTTGTTCTTTCTGCTTGTCCATTCGACTGGGGGTGGGCGACTGAAGCATAGTCGACTCGTGTGCCTTGGGAAGCACAGAAGGCTCTGAACTCATCAGAATCGAAGTTCGACCCATTGTCAGTGATGATGCTGTGTGGAACTCCATATCTGAATGTCAATTCTCTGATGAAGCTGACGGCAGTACTGGCTTCAAGATTCTTGAGAGGCTTGGCTTCAATCCATTTGGTAAACTTGTCGACTGCTACAAGCACATGAGTGAAGCCCCTCCTACCAGTCCTCAGGGGTCCAACCATATCCAATCCCCAAACAGCCAAGGGCCAGACGAGTGGAATAGTCTTCAGGGCTTGTCAGTGCATCTAGTGCCCCTTAGTGATTTTGGTATATTGAAGACTTATAGGTTAAGGGACTAATGCGTTTGTGAGTGTACACAGATCTATAAGTCTATGAGGAGTTTGATATTTACAGAGAAAGTCGACCCCTAAAAATGAAGTTCTTCGACTAAAGACTTTGGATTTCAGAAGACTTTCTAAAGACTTTGAAAGTGAAGAAATTGGTCTGACCTTGAAGACTTGGTATTTATTTGAGGAACATGAAGCGTGAAGACTTTTGTTTTACTAGTTTCATTTTCTCTTTCTTGAGTCATAGGAAACACCATACTGTTAAAGGGGGTCGAGGAAATACTAAGGAAAAATTTCCATGTGATGCACAACTCAAAATCCTACACCTACCAATCCCTTCGAGTGAAGCCATTGGAAATCTCATACAGCTCAGTCATATTCTTCAGTGACAGAGACGAAGTTCTTCTGGTCTCTGAGGAATTTGTTCTGACTGAGGAGTTAGGAATTCGCCAGTGCGGATTGCCTACACAGTGAGGAACATGATAGCCATGAGGAATTAGATACTCAAATTTCCGACCGTTGCTGTGCTATGCGCCAGCTGTCCCAAAATATCTACCCGCCTAACGGTCATATCATTAAAGGGCATTTATGTCTTATCATGCGGGCTGCTCCCTAGGCTATAAATAGCCGCCCCCTACAACCACTAGCGGGTTGGCTGCTCCGAAAGAAACTGACACTTGTCATTTGAGAGCGTCCCATCCTCCGAGGACTTTGAGTGAAAATCATTAAGTGAGGAAAAACCCCAAATCCAAACACCTACAAACCCAAAGTGATTGAGCATCACTGAAGAGATTGATCCTGCGTGGATCCGACGCTTGTTACCTTTGAAGACTGTGCTTCTTCCAAACGGTTAGGCGTCATGGTCTAGAGCATCCAAGAGGAAATTGTGGATCGCCGAGTGACCGAGTTTGTGAAGGTTTGGAAGTCACCTGAAGACTTACCACGAGTGATTGGACGAGGTCTGTGTGACCTTAGTTCAAGGAGAATACTGTGAGGAATGTGTGTCCGGGACTAGGAGTCCTCAGGTTTAAATACCTAGCCGCTCCAACCAGACATACAACTGAGACAACAGTTGGAACTGGTCTACCAAATCATTGTCTTCACCAACCCAACTGGTTCTATTTCCTCAACTCTTTCATTTCCTCATTCCTGTGTTGTTCAATAGTTCATATTTGTGTTTGAAGACTTTGACTGAAGACTTTCACAATTTCCTCAGTTCAATTTCCTCAGTCTGTTTGTCTTCATCCTGTGTTATCCTGTGTTTACGCTTTCTGTACTCTGTGCGTGTTTTCATTTCATAATGATGACTATGCTTGTGCTCTGCTATGCATACTTGTGAGCACTTATTACGCTGCAAGTAGTTCTTCGCTAAGGAATTTCTTCACCCACAAATTCCTCAGTGAAGAATTTATATAAATCGCCTATTCACCCCCCCTCTAGTCGATATAACGCACTTTCAATTGGTATCAGAGCAAGGTACTCCCTTGTTCTGTGTGATTTTGGTTTAACTACCTGGAGTTTTAGTTATGTCGACCGCAGGTATGATCAAGGTCTCTGCTGGGTGTCCTACCTTCGATGGGACGGACTACCCCTACTGGAAGAATAAGATGCGAATGCATCTTGAGGCAATTGATAACGATCTCTGGTATGTTGTGGAAGAAGGTGTTCCCTCTGTCTCACCCTCACTGAACGCTGCCGATGTGAAGAGATTCAAGCAACTCGATTCTCAAGCGAAGAATATCATATGTGGCCATCTGAGCAAAGGACAGTGTGGTAGAGTGAGTGCTTTGGAAACTGCTAAGCTTATCTGGGATAGGCTGTCCAAAGTAAATGAAGGAGTCTCAACACAGCATGACTCTCGAGTTGATGTTCTTCGCAATCTCTTCAACCGCTTCAAAAGACTCGACAATGAGAATGTTCAACAAACCTCACTGACATCTCAAATGAGCTGCAAGCACTTGGTGCCACTGACATCACCGACCACGAGGTGGTGAAGAAACTGCTGAGATCGCTTGATTCCTCATTTGATACACTGGCCTTGATGATACAAGAACGTGCTGATTACAAGTCACTTGATCCCGCTGATATCCTCGAAAGGCTAAACACTCATGAGTTCCAGCTTGCTGAAAAGAGAGATCTCTATGGTTCGAGCTATGGCAGATCACGTGCACTAAAGGCCAAGGCAGTTTCTGAATCTCAAGATGAAGATTCTGAAAGCAGTCTTGGTGATCCTGAAGAACTGAGCCATGATCTAGCACTGCTTGTGAAGAAATTCCATAAACTCTCAAGACGTGGTCGCTTTGGAAGACCCTCAAGGAGCAATGATTCCTCATCCATTGACTACAAGAAGAGGCTTTGTCACAAATGCAAGAAACCAGGACACTACATTCAAGATTGTCCTCAGTGGGAAAAGGAATCAAAGAAGAAGAAATACAAGGATTACAGTTCTGATGATACGAAGAAAAAGAAGAAATACTCAAAATATTCATCATCAAAATCCTCAAAGTCTTCATCTCACAAGAAGAGTAGCTCCAAGAAGCCTCGGGCATTCATTGGCAAGGAAATGGACTCTTAAGCTGAATCTGAAGAAAATGAGGAAGAGGAGGCATCTGAGGATTCCGAATCTGGTGTGGCGAGCCTAGCCCTCGCTACTGCATTCGTCAGCAAGTCTATCTTCAACTCTGAAGAAAATGATCTCACCAACAAGGCTGATGAAGGCAATGATGACTACGCTCCCACCTATTGCTTCATGGCAAAGGGTGCCAAGGTACTCAAATATGCCTCATCTGAATCAAGTGAAAATGAATCTGATGAAAACCTTAAGCCTAGCTATTCTAAACTTGCTAAAATTGTTGTAAAACAACAAAGGGCTCTTGAAAAGGTTCAAAACATGCTAGACAAGAGTGACGATATGTTGGGTGAAGAAATGGATCGCACTAAAACCTTGATTGAAAATCTTCAGAGACTTCAGACTAGGTATGACAACCTTCAAGGTAATCATAACACTCTCTTATCTGATCATGAGAAGCTTTCATATGAATTTCTTCAAAAAAAGCAAGATCTTGAGAAGCTAAGAGTGAGTTATGAAGATCTTCAGAAGGAGCGTGATTCATTACTTGCTCAACAAATTAGCGCTACTCAGGAAGAATTTGTTCCTCCATGTTTGAAATGCATTGAACGTGAATCTGCTAATTCTTCACCTGAGTGGTCAAATGCTTCTAATGCTACAAATTCTTCAACTGTCTCTGCTATCACTAATTCCTCATCTGAGGACATTGCTAGTATCACTGACGATGCAGGGCTGAAGGAATTGTACATCACAGGATGTACAAAAGTCTCAAAGGGCATCAGACTCTTTGTGATGTGCTTAAAAAGCAGATCCTCAATAGGAACCCTAGGAAAGAGGGTATTGCCTTTGAGAGGAAACTCAATGCTGATGGTACATATTGGAAGCCTGAGAAGTACCCCAAAACCTCATGGGTTGCTGCAAAGGGACCTCCAGTTGATCCATCTAATTTATCTGGCTTTACATGTGAATCTCCTCATTCTTCTGATGAGTCATTTGACTCCAACTATAAACTGTTCAAAAATCAGAATGGTGAAGTATTTGCTAGATATGTTGGCACTAACTGTAGGAACGGTTCCCCTATGAAGAAAATCTGGGTTCCCAAAAGATGCCTTGAAAGTCTTCAGGTGAATGTCCTCATGACACCACCTGTGAGGAATAGGAACCCCAGATCAAATTCTTCATATGGATCCAGTCCTCATACGGACCAAATTCCACACATGGATCAAATTCCTCAAGAGGATCAAAGTCCTCATATGAACATCATCGTGCTAACAACTCTTTCGCAGGGACGAGCCAAGGGCTATGAATATGAGCATTATTCTTCTAATCATTATGTTCATAAGTCCTCAAAGAATTTCTCTGCTTATTCATATGCTTACCCTAACTCCTCTTATGTGAAACGAAATGGATTGGCTTCTATGCCACCTTTCTCTTATGGAGCTCGCATAGTGATGAACTCTTTGCCACCCCTTCAGATGTGGGTGGTGAAGAAAAAGAACTAATCTCTTATGCAGGGTCAGGTCTCCAGACGTACTTTAACGTCTGAAGAATTTGCTGGGGACCTGACGAAATGCCTGAAAGGACACAGGCTAATCATGAAGAAATGAACTTTCATTTCTCACGTCCTCATACTGCTTTATCTGTTCTGTTACTTGATGAAATTGACCTGATGAATTGATATCATATTCTTCACTGATGAAGTATATGAAGTTCGTAAGCTGCACTAATTCATCTGCAGGATGATCAACCCAAAGCCACTGAGTGGGTCCTCGATAGTGGATGTACAAATCACATGACTGGTGACAAGAATCTATTGATTGATGATCCCTTATCACCATCGCATCTGAAGCATATCATCTTTGCTGACAAAGGCAAAAGTCACGTATTGGGTCTAGGTAAGGTTGCGATCACAAAGGATCGACACATGGACAAAGTCATGCTTGTCGAGTCCTTAGGATACAACCTCATGTCTGTCTCAATGCTTTGTGATCTTGATATGGTATTGTCTTTGGCAAGTATCGTTGTGTTGTGGTTATGGAAGCTGACAATTCCAAAGTCTTCGAAGGCTTTAGGAGAGGAGACTTGTATATTGTTGATTTCTCTACAGGACCGCAACCAGCCGTGTGCCTACTTGCAAAAGCTTCAGAAGGATGGCTATGGCATCGACGACTTGGTCATGCAGGCATGAGGAATTTTCACATGCTTGCGAAGAAGAAGCATGTCATTGGCATTGAGAATGTCAAATTCCTCAAGGATCACCTATGTGGAGCTTGTGAAGCTGGAAAGATGACCAAGGCTAAGCATCCAGCGAAGACTATCATGACCACAACTCGACCATTCGAGTTGCTTCACATGGATCTCTTTGGTCCTAACCATTACTCAGCTGTCACAAATGACGCATCTCTCTATGGGCTTGTTATTGTTGATGATTACTCTCGTTACACATGGGTACGCACTGTTACTTATAAACATGAAGTGCAGGAAGTCTTCAAACGATTTTCTTTGAGATGGAACTGAGTTCAAGAATTCTGGTCTTGATGACTATCTTGATGAACTTGGTATTACTCATGAGTTATGTGCTCCTTATACTCCTCAGCAGAATGGCGTCGTGGAGCGCAAGAACAGAACTCTTGTTGAGATGGCTTGCACTATGCTTGATGAGTACAAGACGCCTCGTCACTTCTGGATTGAGGCAATTTATACTGCATGCCACATCATTAACAGGGTATATCTTCACAAATTCTTCAAGAAGACTGCCTATGAACTCCTCACTGACAAGAAACCCAATGTGAGTTATTTCAAAGTCTTCGGTGCTAAATGTTGGATTAGAGATCCTCATCACAATGCTAAATTTGCACCGAAAGCACATGAAGGTTTTATGCTTGGTTACGGAAAGGACTCGCACACCTACAGAGTCTTCAACACCGTACTTCACAAGGTTGTTGAAACTGTAGATGTGCGGTTCGATGAAACTAATGGCTCGCAAAGAGAGCACCTACCCTCTGTGATAGATGAACTAGCACCTGAGGAAACTATCAAGTTCAAGGCTACTGAGGATGTCATTCCTACCGAAGAATCTGCTGAAGAATTCATTCCAGAACGTGAAGAACATCGAGCTAATGCACCTGAAGAAATTGCTGAAGAAAATGGTGCTGAAGAAAATGCTGATCAAATTCCTCGATGACAACCTACTCATCCTCGCGTTGCAAAAGAAGTGCAAGTTGAGAAGATCATCGATGACATTGAAGCACCAGGTCCTCTCACACGCTCAAAAGCTTCACATTTATCTAACTTTTGTGGGCACTATGCTTTTGTCTCTATCTCAGAGCCCACTATGGTAGATGAAGCATTTCTAGAGCCTGAGTGGATTCAGGCCATGCAAAAAGAATTACATCAGTTCAAGCTCAACAACGTTTGGGAACTGGTCAATCGTCCAGATCCTCGCAAACACAATATCATTGGCACAAAGTGGATCTACCGCAACAAGCAAGATGAAAATGGCCTTGTGGTGAGGAATAAGGCACGACTAGTAGCTCAAGGCTACACACAGGTTGAGGGAATTGATTTCGATGAAACTTTTGCACCTGTTGCTGGACTTGAAGATATTCGCATATTACTTGCTTATGCTAACCATCATGATATCACCGTATATCAAATGGATGTGAAAAGTGCATTCCTTAATGGTAAGCTTGAGGAGGAAGTATATGTTGCTCAACCCCCAGGTTTTGAAGATCCTAAGCATCCTGACAAAGTCTTCAAACTAAATAAGGCCCTCTATGGCCTCAAGCAGGCCCCTCGGGCGTGGTATGATACTTTGAAGGAATTCCTCATGAAGAAAGGCTTCAAACCCGGTTCACTCGACCCTACTCTTTTCACTAAATCATATGATGATGAATTGTTTGTATGCCAAATATATGTTGATGACATCATCTTTGGCTGTACTGACCAACGTTGTAGTGATGAATTTGCCTATATGATGAGTGAAGAATATCAAATGTCTATGATGGGAGAGTTGAAATTCTTCTTAGGTCTTCAAATTCGTCAACAGCGCAATGGCATATTCATATCTCAGGAGAAATACCTCAAGGATGTACTGAGGAAATTCGGCATGCAAGATTGCAAAGGCGTCAAAATTCCTATGCCCACAAATGGCCATCTATGCACTGATGAAAATGGTATTGACTTCGATCAAAAGGTATACCGCTCCATGACTGGTTCTTTATTGTACTTATGTGCATCTAGGCCAGATATTATGCTTAGTGTTTACATGTGTGCCCGATTTCAAGCTACACCGAAGGAATCACACCATAAGGCTGTGAAGCATATTCTTCGATACCTAGCTCACACACCAACACTAGGATTATGGTACCCCAAGGGCTCGGCTTTTGATCTCGTTGGATATTATGACTCTGACTATGCTGGTGATCGTGTGGATCGCAAGTCAAGATATGGTACATGTCATTTCCTCGGACGATCTTTGGTCTGTTGGTCCTCGAAGAAACAGAACTGCGTATCACTGTCTACTACTGAAGCTGAATACATTGCTGCTGGTTCTTGCTGTGCTCCATTGCTGTGGATGAAACAAACTCTCAAGGACTACGGCGTCAACGTGAAGAATGTGCCTCTCTTCTGTGACAATGAGAGTGCCATCAAGATTGCTCACAACCCAGTTCAGCACTCGAAGACAAAGCACATTCAGATCCGTCATCATTTTCTTCGCGATCATGTGTTGAAGGGCGACATTTCTATTGAGCATGTGAAGACTGAAGAACAGCTAGCCGATATCTTCACAAGGCCCTTGGATGAGAAGAGATTTAGCAAGTTGCGGTGTGAGCTAAATATCTTAGAATCTTCGAATGTTCTTTGAAAAGGACACCCATCCTAACACTTATGCAAAATTGATGACTTAGATGTGCAACACATGAAGAAACGTTTTTCTTCAATCAATGAAGAATAACACTCTAAGTGTGAAGAAATTAATGAAGAATTTGATTCTCAGAACCCTACGACAATTATACGCGGTGTCTGAAATCATCATTCTTATACGGTGGGTCACGCCACCACAAAAGTTGAAAATCTTCAATCAGAGTTTTTCCTCAGTTTTGAAATTCCTCAGTTGTTCATATTCTTCAACTTTGCAAAATCTTCACTGTTTCCGTCGTTTCTCTTCATTGGCTATATATATATATATATATATATATATATATATATATATATATATTATGTCCTCTACAGCATTCACTTATGGCTAATTCTTCAAGTTGCTATTTCTGCTAAGTGAATGTGATCGGACCCTTCCCCCTCTATGCTATACTCACCCAATCTATTCACACATTCTTCATGTGCGTTCTATTTGAAACTCGCTCAAAATCTTCATTGTGTCATTGTCAGCTGAAGAATTTGCGAACGGAACTTTTAACTTATCCTATCCAAATTTTCGGCTTTGCCGCTCAAACCGTTCCGCTTCCCACTATATACTTATCTATTCATCCACGATCTAACACGATCTCCACCTCTCAGTACGTGGGTGACACATGTCGTGCGAATGAGAAGGGTCAGGGGCACGTTCGTCCAATTTCTTCGGGCGACCCGTTTTTCACCGTGGCTATAAATACCCCCTCTTCCCTTCCTCACTTCTTTTACTCCGCTCGACCTCTCTCCAGCTCGAGCTTCTCAAACACTAGCGCCGCCGCTACATCATCGTCGTCGGTGAGGAAGAGCTTCACTGGCTCGACCTCGTCGTCGCCGTACTCACGCCGGCCGCGGAAATCTTCACTCCGCCGCCGCCGTAGCCGTCTTCCTCCGCCAAGTTAGGGCGTGGAAGATCTGCACAGACGAGCTTCACTTCTCCACATCCCAGTTCATCGTGTTCTTCGTTCAGGGTACTCATGTCCGCTGCTGAATCACTAGGTTCTCATCAACTTAACTCGTTTGCAGCGTTCCTTGAAGAAAAGATACATACTTCTTCAGAGAGTTCAATTGTTCGAATTCCTCAACTGAAGAAAATGGCTACTGAAAAGAGGCCACAGAAAGGAGGAAAGAAGCCTGAGGTCAATACTGCCTTTGAAATCCCTGAGGACATTTATGCGGGGTACTGCACACCCCCTGAGGAAGATAAGAATCAACGCAAGGTGCGCATTCAGAGGATAGAAAGGAGATGGGCAAAAGAATGGAGGGAGTACAGGTATGTGACTCCAAAGTACATGAAGAAATTCGCTGTTACTCCTCCATGCTCAAGACCTCCATTGGCACCTGGCCAAGAGCCAGATCCCACTAGCATCAAGCGAGGTGAGGGCTTTCCTGAAGAATGGCCAAGCGCCAAGCCAAGTTGGCCAAACAGGCTAAAGATGCAGTGAAGAAATTCAACGAAGATTCCACTGCTGCTGCTGCTGAGGCCTCTATACGGCCGAAGAAATCCATGTCAAAGAAGCCTGTGCACAAGCCAAGTGCCTCTTCTTCAATGCCCTCATGGCCAATTTCCTCAGCTCAGCCCTCACGGCCAATTCCTCAAGCCGCTCCTGCTCCTCCAAAGTACTCAGTTGCTCCGAAAAAATCCTCAACACCTGTGCATCTTGCCACGTGCCAAAGGACTACAGGCATCTCTATTGCCTCGGGAGCTTCAGCTAGTTCCTCAGCTGCACCAAAGTCTTCAACATGACGCTCTCTGCTGAAGACAAAGACAACTGCTGGACGAGGCTCTCGCCCAAGTCCTCAGAAGAAGCAGGTCGCCTTCCAAGTACCGTCTGATGAAGACGAAGCTGATGATGAAGAACTTGCTGAAATCATCAAAGACAGGCAAGTCAGGGCCGCTAGAGCCAAGGGCACAGAAGTGCCACTGCTTTTGGATCCAAAGCTGATCCTCGACTATATTGATCTCTGGCACAAGGACCCAAACACTCCTATGCCTGATTTCAAGTTGACTCCTGGCCAAAGTCACATGCTGACCCATTTCATCAGTGAAGAAAAATGGAAATATGAGAAGGCCAGGCAAATCAAGAAAGCACAGTACAGGAAGGAGAAGTTCCTGAAGAACAACGTTGCCTCTATGACAACTGATGAACTTGTAAAGCTCCAGTCTGAAATCAAAGTCCTCAGCGATGATTTCAACGCTTACTATGCTGATTGGAAAGGAGCCAAAGTCAGGTTCGTCAATCTGACGAAGACACTCACTTCAAGTGCCGCTGCCCCTGTGCATATTGAAGTCAGTCAGGCTGAAGCATCTGCTCACCAAACTGAAGAACATGCCAGCACCGCTGATGACAATCAGGCTGCTGAAGATAATGTGAGTTCCAGGGTACCCACTAGCGGTGCGCCTGAAGAAAATGAAGAGGTCAGGGCAACTGCATCACTTGTGCCTGAAGAGAATGAACCAAATTCCTCTGCTCCTCCTGCGCCTACTCCAACTCCAATCCTTCCATCTGCATCTGATGTGAAGAAGACCAAGGCTGCAGAGCGTGCAGCTGTGAAGAAAAGGAAAGCATCAGCTTCTTCAGATTCTTTTGCTCTGAAGAAAATGAAGCCTATGACCAGCTCTTTTGAAAACCCGATTGAAGCTGTTCCAATCTCAACCATGCCATCAAAGGACCTTGTTCCTTTTGGTGAAGAATATGTGATCCCTAGTGGATCTGATGAAGAAACTCCTTCTGCTGCTACGTCAGAGCAGATGGATGAAGAAATTGAAGTGGATGAAATCCCTTCAACCCCAGTGATTTCCTCACCTGTGCCTCAGTTTACTGCTTAAGAGGCCGGCGTTGAAGAGATTGAAGATGAAGATGTGGACATTGGCTGTACCACCCCTTTGATGAATAATGACTTTTGGGAAAGTCAGCACCCCAATTCTCCACTCTTCACTCCACTACAGCAAATTCCTCAGTCCCCAGTAACTACAGTTCAAATGGGATCTTATGAAGCTCAGAAAGACATTCCAGCCGCTAGTGCTGAAGAAACTGAAAATGAAGAATTCCAGAACCTGGCTGCCACTGAAGAGGAACCAGAAATTCCTCAGCCTGAAGAACCTGAGATTGTGATTCCTGAGGTCGTGATGCAACTCACTGACACTCCTCTGCCCAAACCAAAGGATCCCTTCTCCAGGAAGCAAAAATTCAAGACTGACGCCTTCTTTGGCGAGCACGTATTCTTCACTGATTACAACCCCTATGACTCTGCTCGCATAAGGAAGAGGCGTTTCTGGACTGCCAGCCAGGCAAATTTCTATTCCTCAGTGCTGTTCAACAAAGACAAAGTCTTCGATCATGAGCACATTCCTCACGTGGATATGGAATCTTTGTCGTGCTTCGTGCCAGTCCTCAGTGTTCTTCACGACGCTGGACTGTTAAATTTCTGCACTGACATCTGTGATTGGAATGAAGAACTTATTCTTCAATTCTATGCAACGCTGCGCATCACCGGAAATTCTGAAGATGTGAATTCATGGGTGCTGGACTGGATGTCTGAAAACACTCACTACAAGGCACCAGCTACTGAATTGCTTCGTACCTTACCTCTCAGTCCGCCCCTTGAAGGTGCTTGTTGCGTCTACAATGAACCTGACCTAACCGATCACTACATGCAAGTGCTGATGAAGCCATTGAAGCCAGGTCAGACCTCAAGAACAAAATTCCTTGTGAAGGAATTGATGTATGTGCCTCGGACTGTCTATCGCATTCTGACGAAGATATTCAGTCCAATCAAGGGCCACGACTCCAATGAAGAAGAAGTCGTTGGCATCATGAAGAATCTGCTTTTCAATATCATTCATGGCATTCCCATCAACTTCCATGATTTCTTCATGAGGACTCTGGCTAATGTCGCCATGTCACCATTTGAGTTGAAGCCTTATGCACCTTGGATTATGAGATTCATCAGGACAAGGTCTTCACTCAACTATAAAGCTGATACACTGAACCGTTGCAGCTACTTGCCCCCAATTGAAGTCCTCAAACGGACAATGTCCTCAGCTGATGAAAAGGGCAAGGCTACTGCTGTAATTGATGAAGGCGCTCGTCCATTGGATGGGCAATTTCGCAAGGCTGCATCCTACTCCACCAATGATGACTCTGCCACCCATGACTCTGCCCCAACGCACCCAAGCAAAATCCTCAAGGCACAGCACCCAGGGTGATGACTGACCGTGAGCTACTCCTCAGTCTTCACCAGAAGGTTGATCGCAATCATAAATGGGTCAAGCGTCAGTTTGGTTCAATTCTTCACAACATGACTGCTACCCACAATGCAGTGAAGAAAAACCACTACTACCTTAATGAAATCCTCAACCGCACCTGGGCTGTTCTATCTCAAGTCTATAGTGAAGAAGATCTGAAGACAATGGGTCTCACTGACGATCTTGACTAGGCTGCACCTCCTCCGAAGAAGTACAAGAAGGTCAAGGTTCCTACCTTGGTGGCCAGCTCCTATTCTTCATCACGTGACACTAATGAAAATGAAGATTTGGACGACACTGCGGCAGGCCCGACTCCAACAACCGACCCCAAAAACGCTGACGCTCCTTCATCACCATGATATTCTTCAGGGGCGTTAGTCCTCATTTTCGACCCTTTTGTTCATTTGATGACAAAGGGGGAGAAATTTGAGTTAGTCTTCAAGCGGGTCTATTATATGGGCGTTTTTTCTAAGTTGCAACTCTCGTTCTTTTGAAGACTTTGCTGGATCGAGTTGTAAACTTAAACTCTATGGTGGCCTGATACTTTTGCTGTTTCTTCTGCATGCTTATTCCTCGTTAATGTTATTGCACGCATGCTGAATTACATCAGTCACCATATTTCATCATGCATTTCAAATTCTTCATATATTGTGTCAAATGCGTGTATGAATTACAAGATATAGGGGGAGATCTCCATGATTCAACTCTTCAAGTGTGCATTGCTTCAAAAGCAAATTCCTCACTATGCACATCTTCAGGGGGAGTTCTTCTATATCTTGCAATCAAATTCCTCAATATTAGTATTTACACTTCATATGTTCATCCCCGTTGAAAACTTAACCTATATTGTCATCAATCACCAAAAAGGGGGAGATTGTAAGTGCATCTAGTGCCCCTTAGTGATTTTGGTGTATTGAAGACTTATAGGTTAAGGGACTAATGCGTTTGTGAGTGTACACAGATCTATAAGTCTATGAGGAGTTTGATATTTGCAGAGAAAGTCGACCCTTAAAAATGAAGTTCTTCGACTGAAGACTTTGGATTTCTGAAGACTTTCTGAAGACTTTGAAAGTGAAGAAATTGGTGTGACCTTGAAGACTTAGTATTCATTTGAGGAACATGAAGCGTGAAGACTTTTGTTTTCGTAGTTTCATTTTCTCTTTCTTGAGTAATAGGAAACACCGTACTGTTAAAGGGGGTCGAGGAAATACTAAGGAAAAATTTCCATGTGATTCTCAACTCAAAATGCTACACCTACCAATCCCTTCGAGTGAAGCCATTGGAAATCTCATACAGCTCAGTCATATTCTTCAGTGACAGAGACGAAGTTCTTCTGGTCTCTGAGGAATTTGTTCTGACTGAGGAGTTAGGAATTCGCCAGTGCGGATTGCCTACACAGTGAGGAACATGATAGCCCTGAGGAATTTGATACTCAAATTTCCGACCGTTGCTGTGCTATGCGCCAGCTGTCCCAAAATATCTACCCACCTAACGGTCATATCATTAAACGGCGTTTATGTCTTATCATGCGGGCTGCTCCCTAGGCTATAAATAGCCGCCCCCTGCAACCACTAGCTGGTTGGCTGCTCCGAAAAAAACTGACACTTGTCATTTGAGAGCGTCCCATCCTCCGAGGACTTTGAGTGAAAATCATCAAGTGAGGAAAAACCCCAAAACCAAACACCTACAAACCCAAAGTGATTGAGCATCACTGAAGAGATTGATCCTGCGTGGATCCGATGCTTGTTACCTTTGAAGACTGTGCTTCTTCAGAACGGTTAGGCGTCATGGTCTAGAGCATCCACGAGGAAATTGTGGATCGCCGAGTGACCGAGTTTGTGAAGGTTTGGAAGTCACCTGAAGACTTACCACGAGTGATTGGACGAGGTCAGTGTGACCTTAGTTCATGGAGAATATGGTGAGGACTGTGTGTCCGGGACTGGGTGTCCTCAGGTTTAAATTCCTAGCCGCTCCAACCAGACGTACAACTGAGACAGCAGTTGGAACTGGTCTACCAAATCATTGTCTTCACTAACCCAACTGGTTCTATTTCCTCAACTCTTTCATTTCCTCATTCCTGTGTTGTTCAATAGTTCATATCTGTGTTTGAAGACTTTGACTGAAGACTTTCTCAATTTTCTCAGTTCAATTTCCTCAGTCTGTTTGTCTTCATCCTGTGTTATCCTGTGTTTACGCTTTCTGTACTCTGTGCGTGTTTTCATTTCATCATCATGACTATGCTTGTGCTCTGCTATGCATACTTGTGAGTACTTATTCCGCTGCAAGTAGTTCTTCGCTAAGGAATTTCCTCACCCACAAATTACTCAGTGAAGAATTTCAAAAAATCGCCTATTCACCCCCCCCTCTAGTCGATATAATGCACTTTCAGGGCTGACGCAGATTTGTGGGACGTATTGGAGTAAAACTGGCAGCCTTCACATTTGTCGACTATATATTTCGCCATTTCATTTGCTCGTGGCCAATAAAATCCAGCTCGGTTTGCTTTGGCCACAATGGTTCGAGAGGACGCATGGTGACCACAGGTCCCCGAGTGGATGTCGTTGAGGATCACTCGACCTTCTTCTGGTGTTATGCATTTCTAGCTGACTCCGGTTACGCTTTCCCTGAACAGTTGTCCTCTTATCACAGTAAAGGCTTTGGATCGACGGACGATCTGTCGAGCCTCTTCTTCATCCTCTAGGAGTTCCTTCCTAAGGATATACGCAATGTATGGCACTGTCCAGTCGGGAGTGATGACCAAAACCTCCATGATCAGGTCGACCACGGCTGGGACTTCGACTTCAGTCGGGTCTGGCACTCTTAGGCTGCGGGGGCTCTTCTATGAAAGGATCTTCTTGAACTGAAGGTGTATGAATGTGTTCCAAAAACATGTTGTTGGGAATGGCTTCCCTCTTGGAACCTATCTTTGCCAAATCATCGGCTGCTTGATTTTTTAGTCGGGGTATATGATGGAGCTCTAACCCCTCAAACTTCTTTTCCATCTTCCTCGCCGCATTGCAGTAACCAGTCATAGCTAGGCTTCTGACGTCCCACTCCTTCATCACTTGATTGACTACCAAATCTGAGTCGCCATAGACCATGAGGCGACGGACGCCGAGTGAGATGGCCATACGTAACCCGTATAAGAGTGCTTCATATTCCTCTTCGTTATTGGAGGAATCAAAGTGAATCTGGAGAACATATCTGAGCTTGTCTCCTCGGGGGGATACCAGTACCACCCCAGCACCGGAACCATTCAGCATCTTGGAACCATCAAAGAACATGGTCCAGTGCCCCGAGTGGACTTGAGTCGGCAGTTGCTGTTCGATCCACTCGGCGAGGAAATCTGCTATTGCTTGGGACTTGATAGCTTTCTTTGCCTCAAACTTAATATCCAAGGGAAGGAGTTCAATCGCCCACTTTGCCACTCGACCAGTTGCATCTCTGTTGTTTAGAATCTCTGATAATGGAGCGTCGCTGACGACTGTAATGGAGTGGTCAGAGAAATAATGTGCAACCTTCTTTGTGGTCATATAAATCCCATAAACAAGCTTCTGATAATGTGGATATCTTTGCTTTGATGGAGTCAAAACTTCAGAAACATAATATACTGGGCGCTGAACTTTACAGGCTTTTCCTTCTTCTTCCCGCTCGACCGTAAGTACTGTACTGACGACTTGTCCAGTGGCTGCAATGTAAAGCAGTAAAGGCTCTTTGCTGATTGGGGCAGCAAGCACCGGCTGGGTGGAAAGCAGGGCTTTGAGCTCTGCAAATGCTACATCAGCTTCAGGAGTCCACTCGAACTTATCAAACTTCTTCATCAGTCGGTAAAGAGGCAATGCCTTTTCACCGAGGCGAGAAATGAATTGACTTAAGGCGGCCAAACAACCTGTAAGCTTCTGGACATCGTGCACACGCACAGGGCGTTTCATTCGGAGAATGGCACCAACTTTCTCTGGGTTAGCGTCGATCCCCCGTTCGGAAACGAGGAAGTCGAGTAATTTTCCACCCGGAACTCCGAATGTGCACTTTGATGGATTAAGCTTAATATCATACCTTCTAAGGTTGGCAAAAGTTTAAGCAAGGTCAGCCAACAGGTCGGAACATTTACGTGACTTGACCACAATGTCATCCATGTATGCTTCCACATTCCGACTGATTTGAGTGAGTAAACACTTCTGAATAACCCACATGAATGTGGCTCCAGCATTCTTCAGGCCGAATGGCATGGTGACATAACAGAAGCACCCAAATGGAGTGATGAAAGCTGTTTTTATCTCATCGGGTCCATACAGTCGGATCTGATGATACCCGGAATAGGCGTCCAAAAAGGACAAGCGCTCACACCCTGCAGTCGAGTCGACTATTTGATCGATGCGGGGGAGAGGAAAGTGATCTTTCGGGCAGGCCCGATTGATATGCTTGAAATCAATGCACATGCGGAGTGAGTCTTCCTTCTTGGGGACCATGACAACATTGGCTAGCCACTTGGAGTGGTAAATCTCTCGGATAAACTCAGCTGCTAGGAGCCGAGCCACTTCTTCACCGATTGCTTTTCTCTTCTGTACGGCGGACCGTCGAAGATGTTCTGTAACTGGTTTCACTTTTGGGTCGACTCGCAAACGGTGCTCAGCCAGCCCCCTGGGAACACCCGGCATGTCAGAAGGTTTCCATGCAAAGATGTCCCAGTTCTCACGAAGGAACTGGATGAGCGCTTCTTCCAATTTGGAGTCGAGTGTTGTCGAAATGTGAGTCGGAGCAGAATTGGGATCGGTCGGGTGAATATGAATCGGCTTCGTTTCACCAGACGACTGAAATGCTGAATCTGTGGCAGGCTTCTTAGCTCGCAACAAATCACTCGGATCTGCATTTTTTGATACTCCTGCAATTCCACTACTGCCATTTGCGCATCGACGATCTTTGAGCCCTTCTGGAAGCACTCTTCTGCCTTCTTCCGATTGCTAGTGATAGTGATCACTCCTTTAGGACCAGGCATCTTCAATTTGAGGTAAACGTAACATGGTCGAGCCATGAAATGTGCATAAGCCGGCTTGCCCAGAATAGCATGATAAGCACTCTGGAAATCCACAACTTCAAACGTCAACTTTTCTTTGCGGTAATTCTTGGAATCACCGAAAACCACGTCGAGGGAGATCTGGCCGAGTGACTCAGCCTTCTTGCCAGGAATAACTCCATGGAAACTCATATTGCTTTCACTAAGTCTGGACATCGGAATGCCCATTCCTTTCAAGGTCTCCGCATAAAGTATATTATGGCCACTGCCACCATCCATCAGAACCTTAGTCAACTGAGTGCCTTCGACGACTGGGTCGACCACCAACGCTTGCCTCCCAGGGGTGGCTATGTGTGTTGGGTGATCAGACTGGTCGAATGTAATGGTAGTCTGAGACCACTTCAAATAACTGGGCATCGCCGGAGCGACCATGTTCACTTCTCTATTGATGACTTTCAGTCGACTCTTGCTCTCAACATCAGCAAAAATCATCAGCGTGGAATTGACGTGGGGGTAACCATCATCGTCCTCTTCCTTATCTTCAACTTTGTCCGATTCTTTCTGCTTTTCTTTGGGCTGTTTCTCTCAGAACTGTTGGATTAGGAGCCGACATTGTCGAGTGGTATGTTTTGGGTAAATGAGATTACCCTCATCATATTTTTTGGTGTGAATGTGGCATGGTAAATCCAACACATCATTTCCATCTTGATCTTTTACTTTCTTGGGGTTCCATGGCCCTTTGGGCTTCCCCTTGAACTTCCCTTGAGTCACGGCTAAGGCTTCTCCGGGACCAGCTGGCTCAGCTTTGCGCTTCTGCTTCCGACTGGAGTTCCCTCACCCGGTTTCGTGGGCGACTGTTTTGTGCTTGCCACTCTGGAGCCGATCCTCATCTTCACCATTAGCATACTTTGTGGCAATTTCTATCATTCGACTCAGAGACATATCTCCGGTGCGACCGAACTTCAGATTCAATTCTCAATACTTGACGCCTTCCTTGAAGGCACAAACTGCTTGGTGATCAGACACATTCTCCACCGTGTGGTGCAACCTGATCCATCTCTGGATATAATCACTCAAAGTTTCATTTGACTTCTGCACACAAGACTGTAGCTCTGTTAGCCCTACTGGCCGTTTGCATGTACCTTCAAATGTTTTGACAAACACTGGGGCAAGCTCTTCCCAGCTATAAATACTACCAGGTGCTAACTGATTCAACCACGCTCTGGCCGGGCCCTCTAACATCAGAGGAAGGTGTTTCATGGCCACTTCATCATTGCCACCACCAATCTGCACACCCACTCGGTAGTCCTCAAGCCAAGTGTCAAGCTTGGACTCACCAGTGAACTTGCTGACTCCAGTCGCCAACCTGAAGTTGGGAGGAATCACTGCTGCTCTGATGGCTTTGCTGAAACACTCGGGACCTGAAACATGCACCCTGCTGCCGGTCGGGTAATCTCTATCGTGGCCATCTCTGTGTGCCCTGTTCCTGTCAACCAGACCTTGAACGAGAATGGATCTCGCGTCAAAGCCCGGCTCCCGGGGGTCAACTGGAATCCTTCGCCCACCACTGTGAGGGCGTCTGTCATCGTGTTGCCAAGGCGCGTATGACCCACTCCTTGGGGGAGGCGTGGGTACTCGACGACGATCATACTGCTCATGGTTTCTGTACTGATCCTGTCAATCTCCACGTCCCTCACGCCTTGGAGGTGATCTTGGGCTGTGACCCGACTGAACTGTGTCTGCCATTACAGATCTACTATGAATCCTATTCCGAGACTGTGACACTGCTGTGTTCTGCTCCCCCGCCGCCCGGAGCAAAGCCCGGATCTGCATCAAACCCCTACCAGCCTCCGACTGGGAAGGCTGAATCGACTCTGCTATTCGGGCAGCGGCTGTGAGATTCTGGATCGGAGTTCGATATACCTGGGTTGGAGGCGGAAAAAGTTGCCGTCGACTGGACTCAGGAACTCGCTGCCGAGCACGCTCGTCGAGTGCGTGTTGGAGGTTCTCCAGTCGAGTGCGCTCAGCCAAGTTGGCTAGGCGCACCTCCTCCAAGACCCAGGCCTCGGTGGTTTCTCCAACGATAGGAGTGTGAAGTACATCCATGTTACGGCGGCGAAGCTATTACTCTGCTACGAAGAGAGGGGCTCGGGGTGGTACTCCTCGTGGACACACGACGGATCGCCTCCGCCATCGCCACCGTCGTCATGGGGGAAGCCAGGAGGACTACGCGGTCCGTTGACCATCAGGACTTCCGCCGCGGGGTTACGGCTGTCGCACTCGGATGCAGTCCCAACGGGGCTAGTCGAACATGCCGTAGAGAGTTTCGTCGGGCTCGATTGCCGCGAATTGGGGGGTGGCCGACTGGTGAGCCACCGCGAGCCTCACCCACCGCTGGAGCCTCGACCGACCAGAATGCTTGTGCCGGTGGGCAGCAGGGAGTGAAGACGCCACAGGAGCCGACCGATACTGGGTCGACGGCTGCCGCAGGAGGACGCCACGGACGCACGCGCGAAAGTGCGTTGCCCCTCGGATGGGGAGCGCCTCGATGTCGAGTGGAGCCTCTTGGAGCCAAGCGGAGTCGTCGGCGACGAACACGAGCACGCCGAGACGGATCTTGCGGCCCTCGGCCAATCTCCGCCTGAAACCATGCTAATGGGGATCGGGAAAATTGGAACTTCTTCAACAAGTCGCTAAGACACCTGCTCAAGGTGGGCGCCAACTGTCGTGGTTCTAAGTCTGACAGTAGAATGGGGGGTAGGGATGTAGAGGCAAGATCCTAGCTATGGAGAAGTTGTACGCACGAGTTTTACGAGTTCAGGCCCTTCTCGGAGGAAGTAACAGCCCTACGTCTCGGAGCCCAGAGGCGGTCGACTAGATTATATGCGTGTGTGTTATAGAGGGTGCGAACCCTTGTCCCAGAGGAGGGGGTGGCTTATATAGAGTGCACCAGGACCCCAGCTCCCCTCCGTTACACAGGGTTCAATGTTCATAAAGAAGGAGCGTTACAGGTAAAGTTCGTAGTAAAGTGCTATAAATGACTATTAAGTCTAAGGGTAAATGTCCGACCGTTGCTGCGCGGAGTGGCTTTAGGTCTTCTGCACGTCGAGTGGTTTAGTGGTCGAGTGACCTAAATAAGGGGGGGTCTCCGAGTGAATGGTAGGTCGAGTGGATTGCACTCGACACCTTCGTTGGGTCCCCTCTATTTACTCCTGAACCTCTTTGCTTCTAGGACAAGGACCTTGGGTAGGAGGTATAGGTCAGGCCTATTACCCTACCCCAGGTCTATGTCCTCATCAGCCTTCCCAACAACCCAAAATTAAAATCACATGTTCTCATGTAAAATCAATTATTTCAAGTCAGAGGGAGGGCATCGATCATAACCTAGTATCCAATTCCCCCCATGGATAATGGGATATAGTTGCATGCAGCCACATGCGCTACTCTGAATCTTGGGTTTACCACAACTCTTACTTGATCCACCGAAGGGGGATCGACTAGAACCTGGAATCCACTCTTCGTTTTTTGAAAAAAAGAGGTTAAACACCGGCCTATGCATCACACATAACTATTCCTCTTAGGACTTCTATAACTACCAAACGTTCGGATTTTAGCAATAGGCAAGAACGATGCTTATTTTACTAATTATATACATAAATGCATTAGAATAACTAATTTTCCTTTCACCTGCACTCCTCCCTTTAATTATATGCATATATACATTAAAGGACGAAATGCTGATGTCATCCTAGATTCTTTCTTTTTTCAAACTTCAAAATGTTTTCTAGCTCAAACTGTCGCTCTGATTGAAAAACCGTCTTCGCAAAAAAAAGGTATCCATGAGATCTTCGAAACTAGATCCAATGTTGATATGTTCTGATGACTTTTTTTAACCTAAAGTTACCACATCTAAACTATGTAAGTTACCACATCTCTCATACATAAGTTACTGTGTCATTTACACAAAAGTTTCTGGGGTATGTTTTCAACAAACTTTTATCCCAGGGTCAAAAAGTGATTATGATGCTTGCAATGAGTTATCAGCTTTGTTGTGTATATTACCATGTTGCACAAATGTTATCCGCTATGTTTTTTTAAACAATTTTCATTGACTCGGTCAAAAAATTACCGCGATATTTGTATATGAGTTATCGGCCCTCATGAGCTTGTGTTATCATGTTGTTTACACATGAGTTATTGAGAGGTATTTTTGAACAATATTTTTTCCTGGTCAAAAAGTTACCATGTCGGGATTAAGTAAGTTATCAGCTCTGTTATATGTATATTACCATGTGATGTACACACAAGTTATCAGGGTATGTTTACAACAAACTTTTATCCCGGGGTCAAAAATTACCGTAGGGTTTATAGTGAGTTATCAACTTTATTTTTGTGTATAATACCACGTTATTTGCACATAATGTACCGAAGAT
>NC_057802.1:575663608-575688245 GCF_018294505.1 Triticum aestivum
CACCTAAGTATCAGGTATGCAGTGCTTCTATTACCATGATATGCACACAAATGTTATCGAGGTTATATTTTTCAAAAAAATTTCCTCGGGGCCCAAGTTGTCATTGTGTTTGTACCTAAGTTATCATGTATATGATGTGTTATTACCATAATGCTTATACAAAAGTTACTGGGGTACATTTTGACAACTTTGTTCCTTCAGGTCAAAGTTGCTGTGGTGTTTTGTGCCTAAGTTATCAGGGTTGCCATGCAAAAATTACCGTGTTGTTTACACATAAATTACCGGGGGATGTTTCAATAATTTTTTCACCCTCAATCGAGGTTACCATGCCATTTATACGCAAGTTATCGGGTCCCACTGTCCTCTTTTTTTGCAAGAAAAACCAGCATAACCTGTATCAATAAAAGTGGCCTAACCTGTATCTGATCACTAGTAATGTATTAGCTCACATGGCAAGCAAGCGTAGGACTCAGCCTTTAGGTACAAGGTACGATTCCCGTTGTACTTTTTTTTGCGAGAAAAATCAATTGCAAAGAAAAAAAGAAACAAATACAACGGAAAAAAAGAAACATTATTCGCAAAAAAACATAACTGGAAGTACAACGGTTTTCAACAGAAGGAAATAAAAATCGGTACTGCGGGAGCGAATCGGGGGAAGGTGCGATGTGGATCGCTCGATGGTTTGGTCGTTCGGATCTATTCTCATATCACGAACGTTCGGAAATTAGAAATTCCCTTCTTATTAATTATTAAACCGAGTACAAAACAAATGAAATCATGGCTAAAGAATTACATGATATGAAATAAACATCTATAACTAAGCTGACTTCATCCGAAACAATTCCTTCAAGGAAAGTCCGCCCTTGGGCCGCCGTCATCATATTCGATCGAAAATGGCCAAGACAAGGACTTTCATCCTGGTTGCCGATACCAACAATCAAAGTCCAACACATCAGCAATGAGGCAACACCTTAAACAAGGTAATCATGCCAGTTCGTCGCTGATGAGCCCAACGAATCAAGGCTAGAACAAGAGTTTTCATCTTGAACATGAAGTGATGTTCCAATCACCATACCGAAGACAGATCTTACAACACGCTAGCATGTACTCCATGCAAGGCCTAAATGACGCTAGCGGATGGGAGGGACATCTTCCCACCATAGATCACCCTCCCAGGGCATCGAGAGGTTGTCCATGATGTAGCATGGATATGCCGCCACTTCATACCTGCGCAAACCTACCTACAACATCTGCGATGATCCTGGGCCCGCCGCCAAACCATTCAGCCTGTGAGCAGAGATGAATCATTCAAGACAATCGAATGTGCTCACACTAGGTGGGCATCAGATCTGCCGAGTGAAGGGCCTCCCCTGCAGCAACAACAACACGGGCTGCCAAAACTACGACCCACATCTATCATGCAAAACATACTAGGACGTCGCGCCGCCACCATTCTCCATGCAGGTGCTATCGTTCTACTTTTCTTTTGCGAGTACATGTAAGACAATGAATTAGGGTGGAACCAGCTCAACCCTCTAGGGGTGGCTTATCTCATATATATAATGGGTGTGTTACAATTGGTACAATATACGTACACAAATACAGAAGCTATACATAGTCTAACACACTCCCTCAATCTTAGCCACTTTCTAAAGAACTGAGAAGGGTAAGATTGCGCCTACAGGCCTCGAACTGTGGTAGAGGCAATGGCTTGTGAAGATTTCTGCAAGTTGATCTTTAGAAGAGATGAACTTGATGTGTAGTTGCTTCTGTGACACACGTTCCCGTAGAAAGTAATAGTCAACTTCAATGTGTTTCGTTTGGGCATGAAATACTGGATTTGCAGAAAGGTACGTACCGTCGATGTTATCACACCAAAGGATAGGAGGCTGCGGTTGGGACATACCCAACTCCTAAAGCAAAGACTGCACCCATATAATCTCTGCAGTAGCATTAGCCACAGCCTTATACTCAGCTTCAGTACTACTACGCGATACCCGTGGATCGCCTGTCATCCGGACTGTCGGCCAAATCCACATCAGAGTATGCCGAGAAAACCCGAGAGGGAGTCGGCCGAATATGCATCCCAAAAGACACTGTGAATTGGACATAACGTAGAATGCGCTTAACAGCAGCCCAATGAGTGTCTTGAGGCGCCTGGAGATACTGACAAACCCTGTTGACAACATAAGAAATATTCGGTCTCGTGATCGTCAAGTACTGGACACCACCAGCAATACTCATGTACTTTGTTGCATCCGCAGAAGACAGAAGCTCACCATCAACAACAGTGATCTTGTCCGTGGACGACATGGGTGTAGGAGTCGGTTTGCACTTAAGCATCCCAGCTCGCTGCAATAAATCCAAGGAGTACTTCTTCTGCGTCATAACAAGGACATCAGCAAGAGAAGTAATCTCAACCCCAAGAAAGTAGTGAAGCTTCCCAAGGTCTTTGACAGCGAACTCAGCACCAAGAGAGCGAACAAGAGCATCAGCAGCGGACTGAGAAGAACTGACTAGAATAATATCATCCACATGGACCAAAAGATACATAGTGACCTCTGGCTTCTGTAGAAGAAATAATGAGGAGTCAGCAGTAGACGACACAAACCCATGAGCACGAAGAGCTGATGCAAGATGAGCATGCCAGGTACGAGGAGCTTGCTTCAGACCATAGAGCGCTTTGGTGAGACGACAGATGTGATCAGGACAGTCAGGATCAGAAAAACCAGGTGGCTGTTGCATATAAACCTCTTCCTCCAAGAAGCCATGAAGAAAGGCATTCTGCACATCAAGCTGACGAAGAGACCAACCTCGAGTGATGGCAAGAGAGAGAAGAAGCCGAATGGTGGTGGGCTTGATGACGGAACTGAAGGTGTCCTCATAATCAAGACCGTAGCGCTGCCAAAATCCTCTGGCGACAAGGCGCGCTTTATAGCGCTCAATAGACCCATCCGAGTGCTTCTTCACTTTGAACACCCAATTAGAATCAATAACATTGACCCGTGGTGGTGGAGGAACAAGATTCCATGTCTTATTGTGAAGAAGAGCGTGATACTCTTGCTCCATAGCCTCGCGCCAGTGAGGAATGCGCATGGCAGCCTGATACGAGCGGGGCTCAGAGGACGATCCGCAACAGCAGCAGCCAAACACGCCGCCAGCCAAGCAACAATGCCATCTTTTCGTTCCTTAGGGCGGAAAATACCACTGCGACTGCATGTATGCGGACGTGGAACAGGAGCCGTCGAGGTCGAGGGTGTAGCCGGCGAGGGACTAGGCGACGGTGACAGAGAGGGACCAGCCGGCGAGGGGCTGGGCAATGTCGACGTAGAGAGCCCAGGCGACGAAGAGCTGGGCGATGGGGTCGAGCCCGCCAACGGGGCACATGGCGAGGTGGATCCAGAGCCCGCCAGTGGGCTGATCGACGACGGAGACACCCCAGGCAGGACTGGCGATGACCGCGACACCGGCGTAGCGGCCGAGCCGCGGGCGACACCGGTGTAGCGGGCGACACGGTGACGAAGGCGTGGCGGGCATGACGGGCCGGTTGGAGGACAAGGTCGGCCCAGAGCAAGGGGGCGACAACCCACGCGGCGCCACAGGCACATCAACCGAGCGTGCATGGGCGCGTGGGTCGAGGCCATGCAGCGGCGCGGCGCGATCGACATGCACATCAGAGGGCATCAGCGAGGGAGGTGTTGGAGCCTCCAAAATTTCCAAACGAGCCCCACGTCCAGTGCCTACACCATGGTTAGGCAATAATACAGGAGAGTATGCAACATCATCAAATTGGTCAGAGGCAAGAGAGGTTGAATGCATGGAGGGAGATGCATCAGTGGACACAGGTCGTAGGTTGGCAAAAGGAAAGACATGCTCATCAAACACGACATCCCGATATATGTAGACACGATTAGTGGGAACATGAAGACATTTTTAACCTTTATGAAGGGAACTATAGCCAAGAAAGACACACTTTTTGGACCTAAATTCCAGCTTGCGTTTGTTACAGGGCCGAAGATGCGGCCAGCAAGCACACCCAAATACTTTAAAGAAAGTATAGTCAGGTTGTTCATTAAGGAGAAGTTCAATGGGAGTCTTCATGTTTAGAACACGTGTGGGAGTACGGTTGATAAGAAAACATGCAGTGATAAAAGAATCACTCCAAAACCAAAAAGGAACCAATGCATGGGCCAAAAGAGTGAGACCAGTCTCGACAATATGACAATGCTTACGTTCGATGGAACCATTCTGCTGATGAGTATGTGGACATGCTAAACGATGAGCGATCCCAAGCGACTGGAAGAAGGAGTTGAGGTTGCGATACTTGCCACCACAATCCGACTGAACATGAAGAATTTTATGCTTGAGAAGCCGTTCAACATGTTTTTGAAACTGAACAACAATATCAAACGCATCAGACTTACGCTTAATAAGATAGAGCCAAGTAAAGCGACTGTAAGCATCCACAAAGCTGATATAATAGTTATGGCCACTAATAGAAGTTTGGGCAGGGCCCCATACATCCGAAAAAACAAGTTCTAAAGGATGTTTCTGAAGGAAATATGCCCTAGAGGCAATAATAAAGTTATTATTTATTTCCTTATATCATGATAAATGTTTATTTTTCATGCTAGAATTGTATTAACCGAAAACATAATACTTGTGTGAATACATAGACAAACAAAGTATCACTAGTATGCCTCTACTGGACTAGCTCGTTGATCAAAGATGGTTATGTTTCCTAGCAGTCAGAAGATATTTACGTTAACATTCCCCCTCAATCTCAACTAGCCACAAGGTTGAGATTGCGTCATAATTTGTCCAACATGACCTTTGTCGCAGGTTTAGTGAAAGCACCCGCCACTTGATCACCAGAGGACACAAACCGGACATCCAGTGCTCCTTGTGCTAACTTTTCTCTAACAAAGCGAAAATCCACCTCTATGTGCTTCGTCCTAGCATGGAATACTGGATTTGCAGTGAGGTATGTGGCACCCAAATTATCACACCATAGGATTGGTGGACGAGACTGATGGACGCCCAATTCTCTAAGTACAGACTGTACCCAAGCCACTTCAGCTGCACCATTTGCAAGAGCCTTATATTCTGCCTCGATACTTGAACATGATACTGTTGGTTGCTTCCGAGCGCTCCATGATATCAGGTTAGATCCAAGAAAGACCACAAAAAACTCCCGTAGAGCGTCTATCATCGGCACAACCTGCCCAATCAGCATCAGTGAAGACACTCAAAAGTGTGGAACTTGATCGACGAATCTGAAGTCCCGTGGCTATAGTACCCTTGATGTATCTCAATATGCGCTTGGCAGCCTCCCAATGCACATCAGTAGGTTTGGACAAAATATTGGCAGACTTTGTTTACAGCAAAAGAAATATCAGGCCGAGTGAGCGTAAGATACTGCAAACCTCCAACCATACTGTGGTAACTGAAAGCATCATCATTAGTAAGAGGAGTGCCAAGATCTGTTGCCAGCTTATCTGTAACTGACATGGGTGTGGAAACCGCCTTGCAATTCTCCATATGTGCTCGGTGAAGAAGATCATCAGCGTACTTGCGCTGCGAGAGCACCATTCCCCCTGAGTTGTAGGTGGCTTCAACCCCAAGAAAGTAACCGAAACGACCAAGATCCTTGATAGGAAAGGACCGAGAGAGGGTGCGAAGCAGACGGTCCACCGCTTGAGAACAGGAGCCAGCAATGACAATATCGTCAACATAAACAAGCATGTAAATAACCACAGAATCATGCTGGAAGATGAATAGTGAAGTGTCAGCCTTAGATGAGTGAAAACCGAGCTGTTGCAGCCGGTCACTAAGGCGAGAATACCAAGCTCGTGGTGACTGTTTCAAACCATAGATAGACTTCCGAAGCTTGCACACATGGCGAGGGTAGCTAGGATCCTCAAAACCAGACGGCTGCTGCATATAAACGTCCTCATCAAGTAGTCCATGAAGAAAAGCATTGCTAACATCAATTTGTCGAAGACACCAGCCCCGTGAAACAGCAAGAGAAAGCACTAGGTGAACGGTTGTTGGTTTTACGACTGGGCTAAAAGTATCAAGATAATCAATGTCATACTGTTGAGTAAATCCACGAGCAACCTGACGAGCCTTATATTTGTCAAGGGAACCATCAGGATGTTGCTTGACTTTGAAAATTCACTTACAGCTAACAATGTTGGTGCCGGAAGGACGCGGGACAAGAGACCACGTCGCTGTGCGCTGTAGGGCAGAAAATTCCTCCTACATGGCCGTCTTCCAAGCAGGATCAGCAAGGGCCTGCCTATGGGTTGAAGGTGCAGACATGACGACAGCACCGAAACCGCGACGATATGGATTGTACCGAACAGTGCCGTCCTTGGGAATCTTCGGACAAACAATGTTATTCTGGAGACGTGTGCGTGCACGCTCCGCTGGAGGAGACGCCGGCAGTGCCCGAGAAACCGGTGGTGATGAAGGAGCGGCTTGCAGCGCCGGAGAGACGCCAGCTGGGAAGCCTGGTGCAGCAGGTGTCTCGGCTGTGTGCACAAGTGCACGGCCAGCAGATGCATCAGACGCTGGTACAGCTCGCTCGGGCGTCCCGAGCGTAGACGAAGCTGGCGACGGCGGTTCGCTCGGCTGGGCCGAGTCCGGCCCACTCGGTGAAGACGCAGGTGAGTCCAGCAACAGGCGCGTGGCGCCGACCGGTTGGCTGCATGGCGACGAGCCATGCATGTAGTTCGATCGATGGATGTCGGTCGTGGCTGCTGGTCGCCTCGTGTCTGTTTCTGCAGGACAAAGTTCAGGAAACAAAAGTGACAGATTATAATTTCGCATATTAGCATCCTGAACTACTGGCTCCGTGGCTGGAAACGGCACTGGTAGATTTAAAGGGGACAAATCAGGACGAACACCGGTGGCGAATGGAAAAATATTCTCATCGAACACAACATCACGGGAGATGTAGATCCGACCGGTGGTTCTATCTAGGCACTTGTATCCTTTGTGGAAGGTACTATAACCAAGAAAAACACACGTCTTGGATCGAAACTCAAGTTTACGAGAGTTGTATTTGCGAAGACTATGCCAACATGCGCATCCAAAAATGCGAAGGAACGAATAGTCGGGAGTGACATTGAGGAGGCGCTGCATGGGTGTGATGTTGTGGAGGGTCATACTAGGCATGCGATTAATAAGATAACATGCGGTAAGGAATGCTTCATCCCAGTAGCGAAGTGGAAGGGAGGAATGAGCGAGGAGGGCAAGCCCAGTCTCAACCAAATGACGATGCTTGCGCTCGGCTATACCATTCTGTTGTGAGGTGTGAGGACAAGACCCACGATGGGAAATACCAACACGCTGAAAAAATTTATGCAAGCGGTGGTATTCACCACCCCAATCAGATTGGATCGCACGGATTTTTGTATTGAGAAGACGTTCGACATGAGATTGAAAATTATAGAAAACTTGTTCGACATCCGATTTATGTTTAAGAAGGTAAATCCATGTGAAGCGGCTGAAATCATCCACAAAACTAACATAATATTTAAACCCGCCAGATGAAGCAAGGGCAGGCCCCCACACATCGGTATGCACAAGCTCAAGAGGTGTTGTCGAAATACGTGATGAATTATGATATGGCAATTGATGGCTTTTGGCGCGTTGGCACGCGTCACAAACAAAAGTCTCATTATTCGATGAACAAGAGAGTTTATTTGACCGCACGACAGACTCAACTACATTATTTGATGGGTGACCCAAACGATGGTGCCAGTGGCTTGAAGAAGAACGAATGCTGGAAAAAGCTTGATGCGATGATGACGATGACCGACGAAACGGTATAGGGTAGAGGCCATTGCGGCTTCTACCGAGAAGAAGCACCTTCCTCGTGAGTTTGTCCTTCACACAAAAGAAAAAACGATGAAATTCCACAAAAACTCGATTGTCCGAAACAAGACGATAAACAGAGAGGAGATGGTTCTGAATTTGTGGGACAATTAAAACATTTTTAAGGACAATGGGATCACGTGAGCCAGAAAGTTGAGTATGACCAATATGAGAAATTTTCAAACCTGCACCGTTTGCAACATGCACTTGGTCCTTCCCACTGTAGCGCTCATGCATCGTTAGACGATCAAGGTCATTGGTGAGATGGTCGGTGGAACCGGTGTCCAGTAGCCAGTGGTTGTCGACGTGGCCGTGCGTCGCCATGTTACCGCCATGGTACTCATCCGCCTGATAAGCGTGGTTGTAGCGTTGGCGACACTGAAGGGCGGAGTGCCCAAAAATAGGGCAGATTTGGCACTTAGGACGACGGTTGCCGCCGTTGCGGTTTCCATTGTTGCCACGACCGCCATGGTGCTGGCCGTTCTGGCCGCCATGCTGCTGGCTGCCATGGTTCTGGCCGCCATGCTGCTGGCCGCCATTGCGGCTGCCATAAGCTCCACCTCCGTTGCGGTTGCCATTACGGGAAGACGAGCCACCTCCATGGCGAACGACGTTGTTGACGGAGGACGAAAAATCGCCACCAGCTGCGGCGTGCTGCTCCTGACGGGCCTCGAAGCTGAGGAGATGCGCGTAGAAGTTGGTGAGGCTGATTGCTCCGTCGAAGATGGTGAGCGAAGCCACCAGGGGGTCGTACTCCTGACCCAAGCCACCCTGGATGTGGCCGATGATCTGTTCATCGGTCAGGGGGTCGCCGACAGCAGCCATGGCGTCGGCGTAGCCCGTCATCTTGTGGAAGTACTCAGACACGGACATGTCCTTTTTCTTGGTCTGGTTCAGTTGCGTCCGAAGCTGATGAACAGCAGCCCTATTCTGCGCAGCGAACATGGCGCAGAGGGCAGTCCATGCGGCGGCCGAGGAGGTCACGCGCGTCATCTGACCGAGGACTTCCTCGGTCATGGAGGACAGGAGGGCGCCAAGAACAGCCTGATCGGCCATCCACCAGACTGTATACGCCGGGTTGGGCACCTGATGTGCCGCATCACCAGTGCCTTCGATGACTGTCTGCGGCGGCCGGGGAAAGGAGCCGTCGAGGTAACCGAAGAGACCTGCACCGGAGAGGTTGGGGACGACCTGCGCTTTCCATAAGTGGAAATTCGCGCGGGTGAGCCGGACAGTGATGAGTCCAGCAAGCGACGGCATGGAGATGGTTGGGGCGGAAGCGATAGAGCCGGCAGCGGCGGAAGTGAGGGCGCCGGCGGTGCTGTTGATGAGGGCGCCGACGGTGCTGGTGGTGAGGGCGGAGGATGTGCCAGTCATTGTTGGAAGACTAGAAAGATCGAAGCTCTGATTACCAAGTCAGAAGATAATGGAGAGATGTTTTGGAGCCGTACTATGCCCCTTGGGCTTTGCCTTTCATATATACTAGTACATGATTACAACTTGAGAATCAAGTCAAGATCACATGGGATCAATCTAACAGATTTTACAATCCCTAATATCACGGGTATGATCGCTACTTGATCATATGCCGGTTAAACAAGGCACAAGATATTTACGTTAACACTAGCCATTGACATGAGTTGTCATTTGATTAACGGGATCACATCATTTGGAGAATGATGTGATTGACTTGACCCATTCCGTTAGCTTAGCACACGATCGTTTAGTATTCTGCTATTGCTTTCTTCATGACTTATACATGTTCCTATGACTATGAGATTATGCAACTCCCGTTTAGCGGACAAACACTTTGTGTGCTACCAAACGTCACAACGTAACTGGGTGATTATAAAGGTGCTCTACAGGTGTCTCCAAAGGTACTTGTTGGGTTGGCGTATTTCGAGATTAGGATTTGTCACTCCGATTGTCGGAGAGGTATCTCTGGGCCCACTTGGTAATGAACATCACTATAAGCCTTGCAAGCATTGCAACTAATGAGTTAGTTGCGGGATGATGTATTACAGAACGAGTAAAGAGACTCGCCGGTAACGAGATTGAACTAGGTATTGAGATACCGACGATCGAATCTCGGGCAAGTAACATACCGATGACAAAGGGAACAACGTACGTTGTTATGCGGTTTGACCGATAAAGATCTTCGTAGAATATGTGGGAGCCAATATGAGCATCCAGGTTCCGCTATTGGTTATTGACCGGAGACGTGTCTCGGTCATGTCTACATAGTTCTCGAACCCGTAGGGTCCGCACGCTTCAAGTTTGATGACGGTTATATTATGAGTTTATGTGTTTGATGTACCGAAGGTTGTTTGGACTCCCGGATGTGATCATGGACATGACGAGGAGTCTCAAAATGGTCGAGACGTAAAGATCGACATATTGGACGGCTATGTTTGGACACCGAAAAGGTTCCGGAAGGTTTCGGACATTTATCGGAGTACCGGGGGTTACCGGAACCCCCCTGGAACTAATGGGCCTTGTTGGGCCCTAGTGGAGAGAGAGAGAGGGGCCGGCCAGGGCAAGAGGCGCGCCACCTCCCTTTGAGTCCAAATAGGACAAGAAAGGGGGCGGCGCCCCCCTTGCCTTTCCCCTCTCCCACTCCTTCCTTCCCCCTCCTTCTTGGACTAGGAAAGGGAGGGGCAAACCTACTTGGAGTAGATTCCCCCCCCCCTAGGGCGCGCCACCCCCTTGGCCGGCCCTCTCCTCCTCCCCCCTTTATATACGGAGCAGGGGGGCACCCCATAGACACAACAATTGATCTCTTGATCTCTTAGCCATGTGCGGTGCCCCCCTCCACCATAATCCACCTCGATAATATCGTAGCGGTGCTTAGGCGAAGCCCTGCGTCGGTAGAACATCATCATCGTCACCATGCCGTCATGCTAACGGAACTCTCCCTCAAAGCTCGGCTGGATCGGAGTTCGAGGGACATCATCGAGCTGAACATGTGCTGAACTTGGAGGTGCCTTGCGTTTGGTACTTGATCGATTGGATCATGAAGACATACGACTACATCAACCGCGTTGTGCTAACGCTTCCGCTTTCGGTCTACGAGGGTACGTGGACAACACTCTCCCCTCTCGTTGCTATGCATCACCATGATCCTGTGTGTGCGTAGGATTTTTTTTTAATTACTACATTCCCCAACAGTTTCACCTCACGAGTAGACTACGAAAAAGGAAGTTGATGACTCTTCCCCTGCTGACAAGCATCACACACTGCTACATCATTATTGCTGGACACGCTAGGCAGCTCATGACGACGCAAAACATGACGAACGATAGGTGTGGCAGGATGACCAAGACGAGCATGCCACTGTGACGACGAGACGCGAACTCCACTGAAAACCCGAGAGACTCCAGGATGCTCCAGACGATAAAGGCCCTGGTAGAGACGCCCACTAAGAAGAACGTCCCTCGTGTTCCGATCCTTAATAAAAAGATCAAACAGGTGAAATTCACAAAAAACATTATTGTCATAAGTGAGTTTAGGAACTGAAAGGAGATTACGCGACACAGATGGTACTCTAAGGACATCACGAAGCTGAAGCCTCCTATTGGCATGACTAGTAAGAAGAGATGCTTGACCAATATGAGAGATGTGCATACCTGCTCCATTGGCGGTGTGGATCTTATCGGAGCCGTGATAGGGCTCACGAGGATGAAGCTTCCCCATCTCATTCGTCAGATGCTCCGTCGCCCCAGAGTCCATGTACCAATGCGGATCGATGGAGTAGGACCGAGTGTATCCCTGAGGCTTCTGCGGCGCCAGGCGATCAGCCATGGCAACCTGCGCAGTATTGTGTGTATCCTTGCCATCATTACCGAGACCGAGGAAGCTCTTCTGGAAGCGGTGATGGCACTTAGAGGCCCAATGCCCCTCAAGGCCACACAGCTGGCAGACACGCCGACCGCCATCGCCGGGAAGAGTCAAAGTGGGGGTGGACGAGGCCGGAGGCAGCGGTGCGGGCCCCTTGCCCGAGGCGGACGACAGGGTGCCACTGGAGGAGCGACCACCTCTGTATGCCGCGTTAGCGGAGGAGCCGCGGCTGCACTTGGCATGGCGCGCCTCAATGCGCTGCTCAGTGAGAATAAGTCGAGAGTAGACCTCATGTGCCATCATGGGGGTCGTGTTGCCATGCTCATTAATGATCTCGACCAAACCATCATACTCTTTGTCGAGGGAGTTGACGATGAAGGAGTTAAACTCGGAGTCGGTAAGCGGTTGTCCAATGGACGCCAGCGTGTCAGCAAGAGCCTTGACCTTGTTGTAGAACTCCATGGCCGTGGAGTCAAGCTTCTCACAGGCGCCAAGCTCGCGACGGAGGGCACTGACACGGGCCTGCGACTGTGACGCGAAGGAGCGCTCAAGGATTGTCCAGGCCTCATGAGAAGTCTTTGCAAAGACGATGAGCCCGGCAATAGCCGTAGTGAGCGACCCCTAGATGGAGGAGAGGTTCGCCTGGTCCTGCCCCGTTCAGACACGGTGCGCCGGGTTGTAAACCGGACCGTTCACGTTGTCCACCAGCGCGGGAGGGCAAGGAAAAGTGTCGTCAACGTAGCCAAGTAAGTAGTGGCTCCCAAGGAGTGGAAGAACCTGCGCACGCCAGAAAATATAGTTGTCGGACGATAGCTTGATGGTGATGTGGTTGCCGAAGTGGAACGGCAGAGGCAACGAGCCTATCGAAAAAACTGTCGGGGGCGCGTACGCCATAGGGGCAGGGACGGGTGGCGCGGGCGAAGACGCGGGGTTGGAACCCGCGGGCGGCGGCGGTGGGTACGCCCCATAGAGGGGAGCAGCCGTCGCGGCGGGAGTAGATCCTGCCGGGGGCGCGGACGCCATGAGAGCAGGATGGATTAGGGCAAGGCCCAACCCCGAGAGGCCCACCATGCCTGCCGACGAGGTGGCCTCTGGCGCGAAGGCCAGAGGCGCGATGGTGTCGGTCGATGAGGCGGGTGAAGAGGCGCTAGACGTATCGATCGCAGCGCGTGCCCAGCCGGAGGATTGTTGGACAAGAACGAGCCGACGCTCCTGGTCCCGATCTGAGGCGGCCGCATGGTGGCCGAGTCGAGCGGGAGAGAGAGAAGGGCGGCGAGCGAGGCCGGAAGAAACCCGGCGGAGGAGGAGCTGGAGGTGGCGGCGCCCGATCTAGGGTTTTGCGGAAGCGGAGGACGTAACCAGGTCTGTTACCATGTAAGACAATGAATTAGGGTGGAACCAGCTCAACCCTTCTTGGGGTGGCTTATCTTATATATATAATGGGTGTGTTACAATTGGTACAATATACGTACATAAATACAGAAGCTATACATAGTCTAACAGTACTCGGGGCTGCAACCCCGACCTTCGCAGCATGAAGCCCGCCCCGCGCTAGTGTGCTGAGCCGAACTCGGCTGACCACATGAGGAACACAGCGTCATGTGGGACGGGTCTGCTCTGCAGCCGCCGTTTGCACGGAAGCGACTGTGATTTGAAGATGGAATAGCGAAGATAGAATACCCTAGCCCGTGATGCACTGATGTATAAGAAAAAAACCACACATTGTTTTTGAAGGCAGTCCATGTATTTTGTGAAGCGCTGTACTTTTATTCTATATGTCTTTGATAGATTGTAACTTCTTTTGGATGGTACATTTTTATTTGTACTGCAAAATATAAACTAAACTCCATTTTTACTCCAGAGATTCCACGAACATGGTGGTGAGTCCCAAGTTTCAGTAGATGTACCTCTGCAACCATCTATGGACATATTCGCTCTCGGGTATGCAGTGTTGTCTTGTTGAAGATCTTTGTTAATTTGGTTGGGAGTTCGGTTCTTCCATTGGGTAGAATTAAATGTTGAGGAGGAGGATGTACATATGTTCGCAAAAGGGATACTTGGAACGTGGATCTGGTTGCATCGGAATAGCAGAAAGAGGCAGCAAAAGTCCAAACAAAGAATCAAACACCACAAACATGGCTAGCGTGCACTTGACGTCAGAATAACATAGAGGTTACGCTTCAGACTTGCGCAGTCAGATAGACTTGGTCAGATAGCACACAGTATAGTATAGTACTACCTTGTTTTCCCACCTAGGAGATTCCGCAGAAAGGCGTTGTTGAGGTATATATTGTCATTTGGTTTATGCTCTAACCCTTTCTGTTTAGCGGACATTACTAGAGGTTAATCCGGCGTCTACACTGGATGTGCGTGGATCGTCCCCAGGCAGCTGGCTCTGGCTAGCTGTTCGTTTGCATTGCCAAATATTTATTGAAGATTTCGAGATCACAAATCTGGCTAGGAGATTTCGAGATTACAACTTGTAGTACTATATAGCGTCGAGGTGTTTGCTGACGATCTTGCAAACACACCGCAGCAAATGGCTGCTGCTGTGAGCTTTTCCCGCCGAATACACATACTCATGCTTCTGTACTACTATTCCATATGGTCTCTGCACCCGCCTCGTGCTACCTCGCATTCTTTCAGCTTCAACTTCTCCCAGCCCGGTGGCTATGACGCCCAAGATTTCAGTTTCGAGGGCGATGCATACTACGACTCCCAGTCTCGGAGGATCGAGCTGACAAAAGGCGGCGGGAGTCCAAACATCCAAAACAGCGTGGGCCGAGCATTGCACGCGCAGCCGGTACCGCTGTGGGATGTCGACACTGGTGAGCTCACCCGGTTCACCACCTCCTTCACTTTCCGAATCAAGGTAAATGGTCCTGTCAGTGGCGATGGCTTGGCTTTCTTCCTCGGGCATTATCCTCCGACAAGCATTCCTGATCCCCTCGACAACGGCAAGAACCTTGGACTCTTTAACCGAAACGTCAGCACGGTCGCGACTGGCGATGAACGAGCGGTGGCGGTTGAGTTTGACACTTTCTTGAACCCCGGCATCGACACCAGCGGCAGCCACATGGGCATCGACGTTAACTCCATCATCTCGCGGGCGTACACCAACGTGACAGTGCATGGCAAGAACTTAACAGCCGGCCTGCCTATGACTTGCCATATCAGCTACGGAAACGACACAAAAATACTAGCCGCCGTTCTCCAGATCGGCGACGTCACCTACCATGTGAATACAAGTGTTGACCTGCGTCAGCTCTTGCCCAATGTTGTGTCCATCGGCTTCTCGGGTGCTACTGGCGTGGCGGTCGAGCTACACCAAATAATGTCCTGGTCATTCAACTCTACCTTGGATCCGTCGCCTGCACGGAAGATTTTGTGGAAACAAATAGCAGTGGTAACTGGGCCAATTATTGGAGTTATTGCAATCGTGTGCTCCTTTGTTGGAGTCCGTCGATGGCAGCTGTGCACAAGAAAGAAGCCATACAAAGCTCTCGCGAATGGCCGTAAACATATTGGGTATCATAAGCTGGCACGTGCGACCAAAAAATTCGCAGAAGAAAACAAGCTTGGTCAAGGAGGTTCTGCCTTTGTTTATCGGGGCCTTTTGAAAGGTAGCCAGGTGGCTATAAAGAGATTCAAGCTGGTTCCATCGGGCGAGGGGAGGAAGGCGTTCGAGGATGAACTCATGATCGCTAGTCGCCTACGGCATAAGAATCTTGTCAAGTTGATAGGCTGGTGCTACGATGGCCAGAGGAACCTGGTTGAGTTCATCTGCTGGTGGTGGGACGAAAGGTACACACGTCTCTTCCTTGTGTATGAGCTTTTGCAAGAAGGTAGCCTTGATCGACACCTACACGGGGGCAACAGTTTGTTACCGTGGTCCAAGAGGTATGTATTTTAGTTTTGCCTCAGCATTCACATCGCTGCAACTTAATTTATGTTTGTTCATACGTAATGGTAAACATGCTTTGGTAAACGCAGGCACGAGATTATCCTCAACCTAGGTTCTGCACTACAATACCTCCATGTAGATTGCGAGCAAGATCAACAGTGTATCGTACATGGTGATATCAAATCGAGTAACATATTACTTGGCTCTTCGTTTGTTGCCAAGTTAGGTGACTTCGGATTGGCAAGATTCGTTCACCACGAAACCGGGTCACAGACCACAAATGTTGTACAGGGCACTTTTGGATACATAGATCCTGTGTTCATTGACACGAGCAAACGGAATAGGGAGTCAGACATCTACAGTTTCGGCATCGTCCTACTAGAGATGGTCTCTGGAAGGAACCCAACAGATCAGGATATGCCTCCATTGTCCACATGGGTATGGAGTAAGTACAACGGGAATGTGATCCTGGAGGCCGTAGACGAAAGGCTGATGAACGGCCAGTCTACTAATGGCCTTCAGCAGATGAAGCATGCACTACTCATCGGACTCTTGTGCGCGCACCAGGACCCGAGCAACCGACCGTCCATCACCGACGCCATGAATGCCCTTGGATCGGATTCCGAGGAGCTGACACTGGACATCACTCCCCTAGAGGCGGTGACACACTAACGGCCATTATCTTTGTAGCTCATATGCTTCTAGTTGGGGAAGTCAAAAGAAATAAAATACATATATTCGAGAGCTATGTGTCAGGTCATAAATCACTTCTAGAATAATCGTCTAAGCCGACTACCTTCACCTACGCTGAGAGCCAAATCATGAAAGCTCGGTAAAGACTGTTTAAAGCGAGTACATGCCTCGAGAACATTAAGTAAACGGTAGAGATAGTCCTTTGGCGAGATTGACAAAGGTGAACTCGGCAAAGATGAAACACTAGACTTACACTTACTATGCCGAGACCTAAGGACACGGAAACAAGGGGACACGTGCACGGGCGCTGGCGGTTGACGACTCCGTGATAGTTGGCGCCCTTTGCCGAGTACTCCATTGTTTGGGACTCGTCAAAGAGTCGTTCCTTTTTATTAATAATAAAAATGGCACAAATATATGGTATTCAACCATTACATAAGTATGACCACCATTGCATAATTTTCATAGGTTCAACCACACTACGCCACTTCATACAACCCTAGGCCGCCGCGTCTACCCGAATTATTTTTTCCCTGTCACCTTCCTCCGCCGCCGTTCCTCACATTGTACTGCCGCCGCCGCTTCTTCACAACGACCTGTTGCCGCTTCTCCACACCGACCTGCTTGTGAAGCAAGTGCGGGGCCTGTTACTCCGTTGGACTAGAAACTTTTTGTGCAAGGAGTCATATGGGACGTGCCAGCCCCTGGCTTTTTTCTGCCCACCTGCAATATTTAAGACATTTATTGCATTTCTATGGTTTTAATGTGCAAAATTCAAAAGGTGGCCAAATGAAATCATTAGCAGAGTAGTTTGAAAAGTTCTATCTGTTGTCTTTTCCCCATGTGTAGGCCCTGTACAGCTGAAGGAGGGGTAGGCTACGCCTCCGGGAGGTCGAATGTAGCTGGCGATATGCCGGATGTAGCCATTTAAATCCATGGAAAATCGTACGATGTTGGAAATCCACACGAGACCTGACATGGTGTCATCATATGGCCCTGTTAGAGTTTTGGTAAATATTTGAGCGTGTTCCACAAAAGACAGATCGGAGGTCTCATAGAAACAACACCTTCTTTGAGGTAGGATCTAGCTTTCTATAGAGAACATGTACGGTTTTTGAAGGAAGTGAGGAGCCAGTTACTCCTCTGGCCTTGAAACTTTTTGTGCACGTAAAGGAGGCCATCACTTGGCGAAGAAGATGGCTACCCAAGGCTCCGGCGACCCAGCCGAACACATGAGTATATACCTAGGTCTGCGTGTTGCCTTCCCACACCCGCGGCCTTCCCGCCGGTGACAAGGTTGACTTCCGCTGCATCTACCAGATGACAACCAGTGCATGGGCTTCGTCTTCACCTGCCTCTTGAGCAGGGGCAGAGCCAGGATTTGAGCATATGGAGGCGAAAGGGACAAAGGTCACAAAAAATATATGGCATCATACATATGAAGTCTCACATAAAATGGCACCCCAACATATTTTTTGTAATACTTGTACCTGTTATAATCTGGGCATGAAAAAAATGACGTTGTAATTTGTGTAGGATGGCATGTCGCATGTTTTACAATGGTCGCTTTAAAATTTAGCTCTATGATTATCGTCAAGATCATAGAATTAACAAGTTTCTCTGAATTTTTGGCACATACTTCTCGAATTTGAAGCAATTGGATTGGAAAAAGCAATATCATCATGTTATATAGTATCTGTATTTATTTTCTATATATAATAAAAGTATATCTAAACAAAGAAGAGACAATTAGATCTCTATCAATCATCTAACTAAGTGCATATAGAGATACTAGTTCGGCAACTAACTAATGCACCAGAGTAGATTAATGGCATTTATATACCTTGATGGATGATCAGGTGATGAGTCCCCTTGAAGATGGCATGCTTGCGCCCACAAAGCTAGCAACGGAAATCAGCAGCGCCAGCACGTGAGGTCATGGCTGCCCCGCCACTGCTCTTGAGCAGGCATGTTGGTTCAGCATGTGGGGTCATGGCTGCTGCTCCTTTCCCTCCTCCGTTAGGGGCGGCTGCAGCATGGCGATGCCGACGCGATCAGATTCAGAAGAGGGGGATCCGTGCTGTCGGTTGTAACACCCTCAGTGTCATGCTACGGTAACCCACTGTGATTAAGCTAATCATTCCTCCAAACAGTGCTTAATCACCTTTGATTCAAATCTCATTTGAAATTCCACTTTGGAATCAAATTCGATTTGCAAGTGCAAAATGAAGTTGATCAAAACTTGTTGGAAAAATGTTCACCTTTTAGCACATATTCCAAAACTATTTACTGTTAAGGAACACAACATCATCATCATTTCTAAATGGGCCTAATGCATTTTAACACAGAAAAAACAGCCTTTAAAATGCCCTTTTCATTATTGAATAAATTCAAATGAAGTCCAAAAATGCCCAAACTTTTGTGACAGTGCTGGATATTGCAAAGTAATTATGTGACCAAGTTTCACATTTTTGCAAAATCATATGGAAGCTCAAAATATTACTAAACCCCTTTTCTATAAAAAAAGGAAAATAGAAAAGGCCACTGTGCACAGGCCTAAGTGCACAGTGCCTAGAGCTCAGCCCACCACGGCCTCCTCCTTCTCCCCCGTTCTCTGTTCAAGCGACCGAGGCGCGCCCGCCGTCGCCGCCGAACCCACCTCGCCGTCCACGCCGCTACAGGCCGTCGGGGTGGATAAGATCTCCAGTGTGGCCTCCCCTCTCGTCATCTTCATCCATTCGCCCCCGCGTGCCTCTCCCTCTCTCGTTCCCCACCTCACCCGAAGCGCTCGCCGCCGCCGCCGCTCGATTCCGTGGCCACGTGCCTCCCGCGCCTCGATCTGGAGCTCACCGTCTTCCTCGTCATCATCTACGCCGCCTACGCCATCGGGACCGAGCCGAGCGCCTCTACTCCGACCGGAACGAGCTCGTCTTCAACCTTCGGATCGCCGGCGTTCGTCGCCGATTCCGGCTACCTCGCGCCCTCCCCGAGCTCACTGCCACTCCCTACGGCTCCGCTGTGAGCTCCCGCTTCTCCTCCCCCTCTCCGTTAGCTCGCCCACGTTCCGTAGCCGCCGTTGCCATCACCGCCCGAAGCCCACTCCGCGACGGAGCTCGTCACCGTCGTCCTCGTCGATGTCGTGCTCACCCGAGCTCGCCACCGTGCTCTAGGCCTCGCCAGGACCCCGTAGAGCCTCCCCAGTAGTCTTGCCGTGCCGTCTAGCCGCAGTTCGCGCGAGGGCCAAACTCCGGCGTCCGCTCCGCCGCTCGCCGCCGTAGCTTCCGACCGTTTACGGCCGCACCGCTCCCGTAGATGGATGCGGCGTTGAACGCTCATTCGAACGAGCCTAAGCACGCCCCGAACGGAGCACCGTAGCGTTTTTCCGGACAAGTCCGGCGAGCTCCGCCGCGTTTTTGGTCGCCGGAGCTCTCTCCGGCGCCGACGCCGACGTGGCTCGATGGGCCCCGCCCCTGGGTCGCTGACCCGTGGGCCCCTGGGACCCGGCTGCCCTGTTGACTTTAGTCAACTGCTGACTGGGCAGGCCCCAACCACTGACTGGTGGGCCCGGGTGCCCCACTTTGACCAGTTGACTGAGGTCAACGCTGACTGGGCCGGCTTCTGTCACAGACATGTGGGCCCCCGCTCTGATAATTAGTTTAATAAACGTTTTTATAAAAACAACTAACAATACTAGCCTAAACACTCACTGACATATGGGGCCCACCCCTCTAATTAGACTGTTAGTTTAGTTTTAGTTACTGTTAGAATAACAGAGGCTGACATGTGGGTCCCACTGGACCCACAGGCCCGGTTTGACCCTGGTCAGCGAGTCTGTTGACTGCTGACGTCATCCCCACGCAATGCTGACGTCATATTCCTTTTCTGTTAATATAAATAATTCCAGAATATTGTTAAATCTTTCAAAAATCATATAAAATAATCCTAGCTCGGATGAAAATGTTTTCTATATGAAAGTTGCTCAGAAAAATCCAACGAATCCGAATACGCGGTCCGTTCATTTTGTCACATGCTTCTAGCATGCTGAACATGAAACTTTCCCCCTCCGGTCATCTGTCTGGCACAGGTCCGGGATGGGGAAAACATTCCCAGTTGAACTTTCCCCCCTTCACCTACATCGTGTAGCCATACGTTAGGTCCACCCGGCACATCATATCGCCACGTTATGCTTTGTGAAGCTATGTTTGCTTTATATTTACTGTTTCTTCCCCTCTTCTCTCTGGTAGACTACGAGACCGACGCTGCTGCTGCCCAGTTCGACTACGTCGACGACGACCCCCTCCTTGCCAGAGCAACCAGGCAAGCCCCCCCTTGATCACCAGATATCGCCTATTCTTCTCTATACTCCTTGCATTAGAGTAGTGTAGCATGTTACTGCTTTCCGTTAATCCTATCCTGATGCATAACCTGTCATTGTTGCTACAGTTGTTGCCCTTACCTGCTATCCTACTGCTTAGTATAGGATGCTAGTGTTCCATCCACTACTAGAAAAAGGCTTACTAGTGGCGCACCAGTTTTGCCTACTAATGGCGCACTACTGGTGCGCCACTAGCATCACGCCACTAGTAATTTTTACTAATGGCGCACCGCTGGTGCGCCATTAGTATCTGGTACTGTAATGGCGCACCGGGCAGTGCGCCATTAGTATAGGCCCCGGTGCGCCATTAGTATGCCTCCCAGTGGGCATGTGCTTTGCCATACTAATGGCGCACTGCTGGGTGATGCGCCATTAGTATCCTTTGGCATACTAATGGCGCATGTTTGGGTGATGCGCCATTAGTATGTATATTAGGGATTTTTTTTTCTTTTCTGATATTTGCACAGAGTACAAAATATATTATTGGACAGAATATAAACAGCACCACACAGCAACAGCAGATTCATCGAATACAATAGAAGATTAGTCTCCGAATACAATTCATCATATTAGTCTCCGAAATCAAAAGACCGAACAAAGATAGAACATTACAATTCTCGAGACCGCGAGTAGCGAGTTTGTCGAAATTAATACTAATCCTAACAAGTCCTACTAATCATCATCATACAACTTCTACTCGTTATTAATAACAAGTCATACGATCATCATCCTGATAGTCATCGAACCAACCCTACTTAATTGTTCTTAGCACATGATCATCAGTATTAGGCAGGACCTAAAATACCCTATTTAAGGTAAAATAGCATAAAACAATATAGACCCTGACTCTCCATTATGGAGAATGGAGATCATCCTGTCTCCAATTCTTGCGCGGCGCTTCCTTTTGCTTCCAAGAACCTCCTTACGACTGTCCATACATTTTTTCCATTCTCTGATTAGCATGTCTCCACTTCTTCTAGAAATCCGGTATGGACAGTTGAGATTTGTAGGATGACCTGGATATAAGTTCAAAACTTGAAGGCTGCCATTCTGATACATCAAATGAGGCACACAATCCTCTGGGATTCTCTGTTGAAAAACATAGTAATAACTTCATAGTTAGTAATGATGTACTAGTTTTAGAAGTATGCAAAAGATGCACGGATGTCGTAATAGTAAAAAATCTTACCAGGGTATCTCCATGGTAGTTACCGTAGTTCAACACGTGCACTAGTGGCACGTATTGACCATAATGTTGAGGAGTTTGATTGTAGATATTGTAATTCTCAAGATCAGTACAAAATCCGACCAGATGATTTTTCTCCTGATAAGTTAACTCGGAGCCATCGGTGTAGTGGGTTTTGTCTACCATTTTCCGCACATTTTTTGAACAATCAAAATAAGCTGTCAATGGAAATAAGTTGTCAACTATTTTGAAATAAACAATATAGATTAGTTAATAATTAACTATGTTTGAGAAACTCACATAGCGGTAGAACTGGAGGCGTATCAACAAGGACCCAAATGTCCATATTGTCTTGGTCGATGCCAGGATCACCAAGATCCATGGTGACAAGCATACCCTTATCAAAACCATACATCTTGCAAAATGCTTCCCAATTTTTGCAACCAAAATGGGTTACGCTCTCAGCATTATATAGATTTACTTCAAAATCCACATCATGATGTGTACTTAGGTGAATTTTCTTTGTTTCAAAATTTTCATGATCTTCAAAATCCATCCTCTCCAAGACATAGCGTCTTGCATGGCATGGGATAAACTATACTCGAATTGTAAAAGATGAAATTACACGTTGAAATAGTTGAAGTCATGCTTAATTATGCAAAAAAACACTTGTCGTCGTTGCGTACCGTTTCAACTTCGAAGGTCTCCTCGAGCTTAATGCTGAAGCGCCGATCATCGTCCAGGTGAGGCATGTCGCACAGACCTCGACCGTCGTGGCACCAGTCGCACTCCCCCGGGAGACTTTCGTCGTCCGATGACGACATTTCCTATGTTCATAATTCAAAACTACATCATCTCTGTTGGGTCCAATAAGATAATCCACAGTGTGGTGAAAACACGCCCATCCAAATAGAATATGTGGTATGGGCTTTTTTAGTAGGTCATCCTACCAGATTAGGGTTTATCGATGACGAGCAACTGACATTAGTAATAACTATGAGTAGATATCACACTTCTATATGAATAACACAAGAGGCAGTTGATCCTACTTAATTAAGTACTAAGATACCCCGGCCCATGCATTAGTCGGAAGTGCCCCATATGTCCTATTTTTAGCAAAGTCATGCTAAAATTCACGGAAAATTTCAGCATGACCTTTGCTGAAAATAGGACATATGGACTACCCGAATTTGCCGGAACGGAAGTTAATCGACATTCCGGCAAACTCAAGGGCCTCTCGGGGTACCTGCAAAATCATCACGACACGATGGTCACAGACAAAACCCAGCAAACTAGCAATTGATGGATCAACACGTAAAACATGTCCAATAAGAGCATATAATTCAACAACTCCACTGAAAATGAGAGCTGAAAGATGCAGGGAGCACAAACAGCTCAGAAAAAGGATCCAGGGAGCACAAAGAGCTACACTCTGAATCTTTTATCTATTTATACCTGTAAATTAGCACTCCGATAACGGCCTTGACAAATGATCCCACTATGTTGTTTGCTGGAATCTGCAAAATGATCCCACTATGTTGACAAATGATCCCACTATGTTGTTATACTTGAGAACACTATAACAAAATCAAAACCACAATAAACAGTGGTCAAATACAGAAGAAGGAACAATTTATTTGTACTGTAAAAAAGGTTAGAGAGAAAAGTTAATGAGGATGAGTCACATAAACCAATTCAGATCACTCCCTCCCCAACACTGGCAATGCTCACTAGATCTTTATAAACCTGGGTACTTGTTTGGGATAAAAATAATAGAAGGGATTTCAGGAAGGAGTTCAAAACATATAACATTGGAGGGTTAGATTCAATTTAACCTCTTGTACCTCCTGTACATGTGTGAATTAAGGAGTAGCAAGCACGGGAACAGCAAAATTCAGAGATGACAGAAAATCAAGGCACAAATTACACAGAACCATGAAGCTAAAATATAACTATTTAAATCAAGGCACTGTTAGAAAAGACAACATAGTTCAGTAAAGTCATGAACATAAATACTGCAGAATTTAGAGACCACTTAGTACTGTAAATTCAGTTAGCAACAAGACAGAGAAATTGCACTTAGATTTCAAAGAAAAATATGACTACTCCACACTGTAAATCATCAACATTGACACTGTAATAACTGTATACTCCACACTGTAAATAGACAGAACATTTTTTTGCCACAACTTGAATCTGCAGATTATCACGAGGAGTGAAGCAATTTTGATTTACAAACATAGTTACTCCTACTACTTATCTGCGGTTTCCCAGATCATAATTGCATCATGCTTGCTTATCTGATACTAATACAAAAAGAGAAGACAGTTTTAAATAGAGCGGAAGAAGTACTAGTGCAGGAACGAATGTAAGGTTCAGAAAATCCATCACAGGAGCAAGAAGAAGAACAACAGTTTTACTAGCTTGCATGAACAAGTGGAGCAAATTGCTCAGAGGTGCTGCTGGAGATGCTGTCGGGGCGGCGGGCGCTGGACAAGGAGGAAGGAGGAAGGAGGAGAGGTACCTGGGCGGGCGCGGCCGGTCGCCGGAGGGGTCGGGGTCGGCGGCGGCGGCGGCGTCGAAGGGATGGCTCGAGGGCGTCCGAGCTCGTCCGGGTCCTCGTAGTCCAAGAGGAAGACGGCGGCGGTCCTCCTGGGCGCCTCGGTTGGTCGTGGGGAGGCCGGCGGCCACGTGCTTCGCGGGGCGGCGCGGGGGAGCTGCAGTTGTGGAGGGCGCGGGGGCGGCGGCGCAGGGGAGC
>NC_057802.1:575689325-575723892 GCF_018294505.1 Triticum aestivum
GGGTCGTCGGCGGCGGTGGAGCGGGCCGGGGAGGGTGCGTTGGGTCGTCGGCGGCTGTGGAGCAGGGGAGCTAGAGTGCGGGGAGTCGGCGGCGGCGCCCGGTGGAGCGGGGTAGAGGGTGCGGGGGTGCTCGGCGGCAAGGGGGACCGGATCTGGCGAGGTGGGATAGCGATCGAGATGGAGGGGGATCGAGATCAAGTGTCCATGAAATATACACTAATGGCGCACGGTGGAGCAGTGCGCCATTACTAGCTTAAACTAGTAATGGCGCACTGCCCCTGGTGCGCCATTAGTAGTTTTGCAAAAAAGTAAAAAATAAAAAATATTGTAGTGGCGCACTATGTTGCTGGTGCGCCATTACTAGTTACAACTAGTAATGGCGCACTATGTCCTGGTGCGCCATTAGTATGTCTGGCAAAATAAAAAAAATTAAAATTTGTTACTAATGGCGCACGGCGTGTGTGGTGCGCCATTAGTGTATTTCACACTAATGGCGCACCAGCACATGGTACGCCACTGCTACATAGCAATGGCGCACCACATGTCTAGTGCGCCATTAGTGGCCATTACATCTATAGCCCTTTTCCTAGTAGTGATCAGAGGCCCTACACTCTTGTCCGTCTGCCATGCTATACTACTGGGCCGTGATCACTTCGGGAGGTGATCACGGGTATATACTTATATACTCTATACATGACACATGTGGTGACTAAAGTCGGGCCGGCTCGTTGAGTACCCGCATGTGATTCTGATGAGGGGGCTGAAAGGACAGGTGGCTCCACCCCGGTAGAGGTGGGCCTGGGTTCCTGACGGCCCCCGACTGTTACTTTGTGGCGGAGCGACAGGGCAGGTTGAGACCACCTAGGAGAGACGTGGGCCTGGCCCTGGTCGGCGTTCGCAGATACTTAACACGCTTAACGAGATCTTGGTATTTGATCTGAGTCTGGCCATTTGGTCTATACGCACTAACCATCTACGCGGGAGTAGTTATGGGTATCCCGGCGTCGTGGTATCAGCCGAAGCTCTTTTTGACGTCAGCGACTGAGTGGCGCGTGCCGCATTGGACCGTAAGCTCGCGCTTGTATTAAGGGGGCTAGGTCTGCTTCCGGCCGCGTACGCAACGTGCAGGTGTGCATAGGGCGATTGGCCCAGACCCCTGCGCGCATAGGGTTTAGACCGGCGTGCTGACCTCTCTGTTGCGCCTAGGTGGGGCTGCGACGTGTTGATCTTCCGAGGCCGGACATGACCCAGAAAAGTGTGTCCGGCCAAAGGGGATCGAGCGTGTTGGGTTATGTGGTGCACCCCTACAGGGAAGTTTATCTATTCGAATAGCCGTGTCCCTCGGTAAAAGGACGACCTGGAGTTGTACCTTGACCTTATGACAACTAGAACTTGTTACTTAATAAAACACACCCTTCCAAGTGCCAGGTACAACCCGGTGATCGCTCTCTAACAGAGTGACGAGGAGGGGATCGCCGGGTAGGATTATGCTATGCGATGCTACTTGGTGAACTTACCATCTACTCTCTTCTACATGCTGCAAGATGGAGGTGGCCAGAAGCGTAGTCTTCGACAGGACTAGCTATCCCCCCTTATTCTGGCATTCTGCAGTTCAGTCCACTGATATGACCCTTTACACATATACCCATGCATATGTAGTGTAGCTCCTTGCTTGCGAGTACTTTGGATGAGTACTCACGGTTGCTTTTCTCCCTCTTTTCCCCTTTCTATACCTGATTGTCGCAACCAGATGCTGGAGTCCAGGAGCTAGAGATCCCGGAGGATGATTCTACGTGGAGTTCGGCTTCGAGGAGTAGTTAGGAGGTCCCAGGCAGGAGGCCTTGCCCTTTCGATCGTTGCTACTTTTGTGCTAGCCTTCTTAAGGCAAACTTGTTTAACTTATGTCTGTACTCAGATATTGTTGCTTCCGCTGACTCGTCTATGATCGAGCAATTATATTCGAGCCCTCGGGGCCCCTGGCTTGTATTATGATGCTTGTATGACTTATTTATGTTGTAGAGTTGTGTTGTGATATCTTCCCGTGAGTCCCTGATCTTGATCGTACACATTTGCGTGCATGATTGGTGTACGGTCAAACCGGGGGCGTCACATCGGTGCTCAGAGGCCGCCGCGCCGCTGCTTCAACCTCTAGCACTGCCGCCAGCCATTTCCATCATAATGCCACACGCCACCTGATTAGAGCATGTATAATGGTTCTATTTTAGGCATGCCATGTAGGATAAATGATGAGGTGGAGGAGAGAAAAATCATAAAAAAGGCTTGTCTTCTCTTATTTAAGAGAAGACAAGAGCTGATCTATTAGCACAATATGTCTCACCACGTTTTTAGGAATAGCTAGTTATTGAACATAAGGCTAAAAGATGACCCATTATAGACATGTTTTTTCGTCATCTCTAAATCAAATGCAACAGGCCTCCAGAAGATGGCATGCTTGCGCCCACAAAGCTAGCAACGGAAATCAGCAGCGCCAGCATGTGAGGTCATGGCTGCCCCGCCACTGCACGTGAGGTCATGGCCTCCATAAGAGAAGCTTGTCCAACATCGTCTGAGATGGTTTGGGCATATTCAGCGCAGGCCTCCAGAAACTCCAGTGCATAGCCGATCGCTAAAGCGTGCAGAGAATGTCAAGAGAGGGCGGGGTAGACCGAATTTGACATGGGAGGAGTCCGTTAAGAGAGACGTGAAGGATTGGAGTATCACCAAAGAGCTAGCTATGGACAGGGGTGCGTGGAAGCTTGCTATCCATGTGCTAGAGCCATGAGTTGGTTGCGAGATCTTATGGGTTTCACCTCTAGCCTACCCCAACTTGTTTGGGACTAAAGGCTTTGTTGTTGTTGTTGTTGTCTAAATCAAATGCAAAATTTAAGATAAGACTATCTTATCAACCATTGTACATGCCCTTAGCAACAAGGATGGAGCCCCGCCGCCACCATTGGCCATGCGTGCAAGCCCAGCCGCCGTGAGGGAAGGGCGCACAGATAGAGGGCTGCCGGGATTAGCGAATTGGGATGCCGCCCGGGTCACCTAGGCAGACGCGAGGGGATGTGATGGAGGTGGACTACCATTGGCAAGCTCCAGTTCTCCGGGAGGGGAATCCTAGAGATGATGTCACCATTCACGCGGGCCTTTTTGTTTGAACGCCTATATCCACCACACGTTTGGCATAATAGGCATTCGCCCACACCGTGTGTGGCATGAGCAGGGGGCAGCCCACACGGGTTGTGTGTGGGCGAACAGTAGAATTGCCCACACGTGTGGGCGCAACTACTTCGTGCCACACGCCCAACAAGTACTACTCATCCCCACCCCGCGTGTGTGGCAAGAAGTAAATATGCCCACACGTCATGGCGCAGCTACAATAGGTACCCGCAGGATGACGATTTAGTTGCCATCCGGGATGGCAGATGTAGTTATCCGGAATGGCAAATATGGTTCTAAAAGTATGTCAACTCTCTCTGTTTTGGTTAAGCGCAACTGCAGTTGCCATCCAACAACGTATGACTGTCGTGTGGGCGAAAAGCAGTTCGCCCACACGCGCGTGGACTAGGTGGTGGTTGTGTAAACAGAAACTAGTTCGCCCACACAGCGCAGCTGGCAACCGTGTGTTGTGGGGCGTGTGGGCAACCTCTCCAAGGCCCACACACCGGCCTAGTCCTACCGCGAAAACTTTCTCGGTGTGTCAAGATTCGTGCAAACTTAACTGGACGGTGATCCAGACGTGTGGGCTGCAATATTGCCACGCCTGTGGGCGTTAGTGATTTCATTTTGTTTACAAAATACAAATGTGGGTCGTTCGTGACCAGAACCAGAGGACACGAGTCACACGACACAGGCAGTGTGTAGCGGTATATTTGGTTGAGTCAGGTAGGGTCTCGCCTTTCGAGGCAAATCACCATTCCTCAACTCATGACCTTCACTCCCTGATTACATATCTGTGGTGGTCCTCAACGGGAAATTCTGGTTCGGTGTCTGCATGTCCTGCCAAGGGAGATAAGTCTGCACCTGGGCATGGGGGTGGCCATGCAAGTGGCAGGGAAGGAAACGGTAGATACAGTTGTTTCGCCGTCTCACGCCGCCACAGGAAGCAGTGAGCTCAAATGTCCGCTTCACTAGCCTGCAGCAAGCCCTACGCCTTTGATGGCCGAGCGCCGCCGCCGCGGCGGTAGGGGAAGGAGGAGAGATGAGTTGTTCCACTAGGTTCGGGTGGCCTCCAGAGTCACCCTAGCGAGCGACCCGGGAGGCCGTTATGGTATTCTTTTACTTGATGGTTTTAGAACTTTGCTAAACTTACACAAGATTTCCTTCGAAATAATCTAACATCCCGTTTGTGTTGCATTTTCAATTTGCCAGAAAGGGCAACTGAACACATTGCACGAGGATGGCATTTTCAAAGTCAAGGCGGCTGTCGGCTCGGTTCGACCTCCTAAACCCGACGGAACTTTTCACTGCCGTCCAATTCCAGAAAGATATGCTAGGGTGACGGTGGACGAAATACCATAGGGATTTGAGGACCTCGAGCTTGACCACCCTACTGGTGAAGGGGAGACTCGGCTGGGTTCTGCTCTGAAGACTCCATGCGTATGGCGGAAGGACCTCATCAACCTTCCGAACTGGACGCCTCCGCCTCCTCCTCCTCCTCCGGCAAGTCAGGGCACTCCGCCTCCTCCTCCGGCGAGTGATCAGGGCACTCAACCTCCATCTCCAGCGCGTGGCGGCACTCCGCCTCCTTCTCCGCCTGCGCCGACGCGCCCGAGCAGCCAGCCTCCTCCTTCTCCGCCTCGTTAGCAAGGGCGGAAGAGACCCGCCGCCGCTCCTGCTGCTCCGGCACGTCGTAGTCCTTCTCCTCCACCTCGTAAGCAAGGAAAGAAGACAGCTGCAGCCGCTCCGTCTGCTCCGGCGTCTAGCAGTACAGCCAGAGGCGGGAGGCAATACAGATTCGGTCCATCTCTCAAGCGTCTAGAGTAGTTACCATACGAGAGGAGCGTGGAGGAAAATGCGGAGATCTATCGAACCAAATGAGGGACTTCTTTGAAGGGGTGAAAGCAAAGAAACATCCACCTCTGGAGGAGAAGATAGATCCGGTGAAAGTGAAGCGCACTGTGGATGCCCTGAAGAAACCACCAAAGTCTCCGCCGAAAGGCAACTATGAGCGCATTATTGAAAGGTCATTTATCGAAGCGGAGCGGTCGGGAAGTACTGTCAGTGATCAAAGGTTAGGAGAACGACGAGCTGGGAAAAAAGTTGCCTAGCTCAGCGAACAAGCGAACCAATCGTGCCCCCCGCTCAAGGTGTCTAGCGATTTCGTCGCTAATCATCTGGTGATTTTGCCCAATACCAATCTTCGAGATTACCTGCCCGACGATGTACATTATGATTTCTTGGAGGTGGACGAACACAGATACCATTACGGGAAGCCTCTCGTCAAAAATGAAAGATCTCTAACAACGATGATGGAAAGATTCCATGATTGATACATGAAAACCTGCTGATAGTCTGGGGGATGAATACTTTGACGTTGAGAGTTAAAGAGGAGCATGACCTCGTTGGAATTGATCGGTTGAATGTTCCAGGAGTTTTTCCAGTTTTTCAATCAAAAGGCCCTCGATAAATTAACGGTCACTTGCTACTGTCTGAAAGTACTACTTCTGTCATTAAGTCTCTATATATAGGTCAGCTCTTTCATTGCATGTATATATAATTATCCTCACTATATTATGAAGATTGAAGATCGCCGAATTGAAGAAAAGACAAATCGGTGATATTGGGTTCATTAACACAAATCTCATAGATGCATATACGGTTGAATTTCAGGCCAAAGATACCAAGGCCAACTTGCTACGATCGTTGGTATTAAATCAAAACAAAGCTATAATACTCATTCCTTACAACTTGAAGTCAGTGTTACTGTCTTGTGCATATTCGGTTTCCCTTATTAGTCGAGGTTATAGTAATGTAATTCGTGAGTTATGCATGCGTGCGCAGGTTCCACTATATTCTCCTAGAGATTAAGCTTGAGCAGGGACTAGTAACCGTCTTAGACTCGAGACGCAAAGATCCCCAAGAGTATGCGGACATGACTGAAATGCTCGAGAAGTAAGTTAAATCGATCGTTATCGCACCATATCGGCAACTTTGTTCATTTCCTGATATCAAGTAATTGTTTTCTTTGTCTAGGAGGGTTTGGAAAAAATTCACATCAAAAGCTCCGGGACTGCCGAAGAAGCTGCAATTTAAACACCCGAAAGTAAGTACTACTAGCATGTTCCGTGCATCTCCTAGTGATTCAAGCGCTAGTTTCATCAATACCATTTAGCATGTTTACTTATCAGTTTGATTGACCTCTATTTCTTGTAAAGTGGTTGTGGCAGGAAGCCGGGAATAATTACTGTGGATACTACATTTGCGAGTCCATCCGCCACACGACCTGTGAGCGGGGCTACTCTAAAAAACAATATGAAGTGCGTAAGCAATAATATTCACAATTTTATTTTATTACCATCATTTGTGTTGAGTTTCATTCATTCATATATATGTATTGACCCCCTTTTTCAAATTAGATGTTTCGGATGCGGGATGAACTCCTAGCACCAGATCGCATGCGAGCAATTCAAGAGGAATTGGTGGCATTCTTTCTTGACCACGTGATCGATAAATATGGAGAATACCATGTGGACCCTGAGTTCATTCATAATTAGGGGATTATATTGTAAGAGATCTTATATTGTATATATGTAGCTAGTAGCGTCAGATAGATATATGAAAACTTGTTGTTCGACCAATCTCTCGGAGAAGGAGAGGTCGATATCACTTCTCTCTGTATGCATATGTTCACGACGATCTTCTGTTTCCTTCATTTTTGCTTACTAGCTAGCATGTCGAGTCCTCTCTATACGTATAGTACGTAGCGTTGACCAAGCATGGAGATAAGAGAGGACACTTCTCTTTATTAATTAGCTAGCTAAGACAATATATGAAACACCTAAATTACCCCCCCCCCCCAAACACCCTAAACCCACCCCCTTTCAAACAAAAAACAAAAACCTCAGCTCCTGCCAGCTGCTGACGCGTGGACGCCATTGGTCCCGGTTGGTGCCACCAACCAGGACCAAAGGCCTTCCTGCCTGGGCTCGCCGCACTGGCCACGTGGAGGCCCATCTGTCCCGGTTCGTGTAAGAATCGGGCTTTAGTAATGACCCTTTAGTCCCGGTTCAACAACCGGGACAATTGGGCCTTACGAACCGGGACAATAGGCCCTTTTTCTACTAGTGGTTGCACCCAGCAGCTCTGAAGATAACCTGCAAGAAGTTTAGAATATATAATCTTTTAAAAATTATATCGTTCCTGCAGTTTCATATAGCCGAAAGAAGTGCGGATATTCCAATCCAAATATTTGACGCAGTGTCCGGTTGCACTTCATTTAGCCACGTCCCAAACAATGCATCTATGCTAGATGGAGGTGTTATATTAAACGCTACTTGGATTGATCGCCAAAGTAACTCTGCGAGAGGGCAATCAATGAACAAATGTTGGATTGTTTCGTCATGAATTCAAAAGCAACATCATGAACTACCGACCCATCGTGCTTTAGTAAGTTGTCTTTGATAAGAATGACCTGCTTATGCACAAACCACATAAAATTTTTGATGCGCAGGGGAACCTTAACTTTCCAACTATGTATCGATCTTGGGATTGGGTCAAAATTAATGAGGTCTAAGTACATAGATTTAACCGTAAACACTCCATTCCCCGTCAACTTCCAGTGCACGGCATCTGCTTGGGCTAAGAGCTGAACGTCCATCAACCTCCGCACCAAGTGTAGCCAGGAGGTCCATCGTTCCCCTACTAAAGCCCGCCCGCCGGAGATGGTAGCGCGGGGTATCTTCAACAGGTTTGGATGGCGATCCAATCTTAGGATAGGTGTATAGTCATCTATTCCTATGTTCGTGGCGGTTGTGGCTTTTTCTTCGTTCAGTTTTTATTTATCTCTTTTGCTCCGTTTGTGAGCTGTACTGAATTTAAGACTACGACTTTGGTTCAAATTTTTTAACAATATGGCCGCATGCATCTCTCGGATGCAGAGGCCGGGGGCAAGCCTCCTTTTCCAAAAAAAATATCTAGCAAACGATGTTTCTGAAATTCATATTCAGATTCATCTGAATTGAATAAGGGGAAAAGCTTACGTTCACCCGACCGACCACGCGCGCCGCGTCCGTTGGATCGTATGTTGACCGGACGGACCAGAGCCTCCCTGTTTTCGCGTCACGCATGTCCGTTTTCTGAAACATACCCGTAGTTTCAGAAAAACGACCCTGTAGCTGGAAGCGGTCATTCCCGCAGCAACGTGTGCTCGCAGGGCTGGGAGGGCGACGACTGGATCTGGGAGGGCGGCGGCGCGACCGGGGCTAACCCACCGCCGTGACGACGACGTCGTCTTCGGGACCGGCGGCGGCCGGTGGCAACCCAAGCAGGTAATAGATCTGTCTGCCGCGCGCACTGGTGTGAGACGGGCCAAATCCCGGAGCCTGGCCACCGCTCTTCATGGATCCCTCGCCGAGATCCGTCCACTGCCCCGATGCACAAGTCGTCGTCGCCGAGCACCGCTGCCTGTAAGCGCTGCCACTTGTAGGTCGTCGTCGCCGAGCACCACCGCAGGTTGTCGTCACGAGCGCATCCATGCCGGATCTCCGACGCCAAACGCGCCCTGGCAACCAAATCAATGGATTCGGCGAGATCCGCCACGCCGGCGTGGAGTACCATCAATCTCATCGCCGTTCTGGCACCACTGGAACTAGCAGCAGCCACATCATGGCGATGTACGTTCACGTTCATTCCAAGTTTTTGCAACAACAACGTTGTTGCGGAATGACGACCACATGTTAGTGCGCGGTGTGGCCGTAGTGTTGTTGCAATTTTTTGTAACAAAGATGTGTTTCTAATTTTTGCAACAAGAGATTTGTTGCAGAAAATTAGAGGTGAACAGGTTTTGCAACGAAGGACTTGTTGCAGGAAATTAGAAAAAAAAAGGTTTGGCAGTGAAGGTCTAGAATTTTTACAACAAGAGTTTTGTCGCAGAAAATTAGAAAAGAATAGGTTTTGCAACAAAGGACTTGTTGCAGGAAATTACAAGAAAAAATGTTTCACAACAAAGGTCTTGTTGCAGAAAATTAGAGAAGGATTAGTTTTGCAACAAAAATATTGTTTCAGCAAATTAGAGAAGAGGGACCGGGGCTCATATCACTTAATCAGACGGCTCGCGAGGCGGCGGATCTTTTAAAAAGACCCGACGGCCGACGCCTAGCACTGCCCATTGATAAGTCAGTTGTCCAGTAGATGTAACTTTTTTATAAGGAATTTTACTCACCCGTTGTATGTAACACAGTCACATTAAAGTTGAGTTGCCCTAAAGGACTCCTCGGAAACCACGTTGCACGTATATGCTTTATCTACTTCCAAGTCACATATTGCAATACATGCAGGTTGTGCTCCGCATGCCATCCTTTCGTAGCATCTTGTAACAGCGGTGGAGGTATGACGTGTCATATGTCAAGCTGCCATGGAGGTGTTTTGCTGTGACGTGTTGTGCCACTTTTTCGCTCTATGGCAAATGGTGCTCCGCACACTCCTCCAGCAGATCTTTCTTCAGTCTCTTGAAGTTGTACATGTTGAGATGCTTCTGCAAAACCTCCCCCGGCAGCTAATCAGGGTCGGCGTCGTCTGCAGGCAGCCGTGTCTTGCTCAACATTCTCGATTACGTTACATACTATAGGAAGTGGATCAAGTCAGATGCAAGCTACAATGGAGGACCTTTTTCCGTATGTCTCTCATTCCCAACACACAACACACCTCGAACTCCAAATTCATACTACTTTTTTATGTAATTGATGTTCTACAAATCTTTTCCTGCAACCAAGGACCACTCGTGTGGCTTGAGTGTCATCTACTAGTTAGGAGAGCTAGCTATATGTAAAGGGCTAAACAATAAATCTATGTGTGCGAGCAGTACTAGTAAACAGGCTATCCTTTATATATTGAAAATTATGTGGGAAGGTAGGTGGATATGTATCTATCCTTTTATGCCCATGTCAAGATCGTCAGTTTGTAACCAAAATATAGCAACATGAAATAGAAAAAAAACGTTTCGGGGAGGAGCTCTGGCGACGCCCAGGGCGACTCGCTCGTGACGGGAAGGGCGGCGGCGCCGGCCCTGGCGATCGTCGGGTCAGGCCGCGAGGAGCGGCGGAGGTTGGATGGCCACCTTGGCGATGAGTGGAGCATCTTTAGGAGGCGGGGAAGGGAGATCCTTCGGAGAGTGCGGGATCCAGAGGGCTGTCTGCGGCGTCTTCGGCAGAGGATGCAAGGCTTCTTGAATTTAGATCGAGTGGATTCTCAATTGAAGGAAGGGAGAGCTGCGGCGACGATTGAGGCGGTCGCACCGGATTTGTTGAAGCCGGATTCTCCGCCGGAGGCCGATCTGGTGAGTAATTGGGGAGAGAAAGGGGCAGTTTCCGGTGCATTCAGCATCCTGGTGAATGGGGGATTTGGAAATAGCGCCGTTTCTTGTGCGAAATTAAATTCAGGAGTTACTAGTTTTGATTTGGAGACGAAATTTGAGGAGGGTGAGGCTTATTTCACGGGAGCGGGGCACGATTTTGGGTCGCAATCTCCATTCGTTGCTTCCAGTCGCTCTGCTGTTCGTTTGTTTCAGGGAAACATGAAAGGGCAGGACTCCCCTTCGGCTACGGCTGGGAAGAGCCAAGTTGATCAGGCTGCTGCGGCCGGGTCTGGCAGCGGTCAGGACGGGATGTTGGAGGAGGAGCCAACCTCCCAGGTTGCGGTGAACAGCGAGCCGACGACAACCACTGCCTCACCTCCCCTGATGAAAGGCAAGGCCGCTGTAGGGGGGCCGAGTGGCCTGATTCTGGCTACTCCGAGGACCTCCATTGGTTTCGCTGCCACGACGACGACGCCTCCTACCCTCCGTAGGAACAGCAAGGCCAAACTGATCAACGACGAGCCGATCGTCATCGACATGGAGGCGGCTTTGCGGGCGGTGGCGGACAAGCTGGTGGTGAGTCGGGTACTTTCGCCGTACCTGGCTGACCCCCAGGCCGTCGTCAACGAGCTGAAAGGGCCTTGGCGGCTGCGCGGCGAGGCGGCGGCCCAGAGGGTCAAAAGCGAAGATGGGCGTTTCGTCATCACCTTCTCGAAGGAGGGAGACCGACGTCATGTGCTGCAAGCTGGACCATGGCACTATAGAAATGATGCCGTCCTGCTCGCGGCGTTTGATGGAAGCGGTGACCCCGTGGATGTTCCCCTGGATTCTTTCAGAATTTGGGTGCAAATCCATGGGTTGCCCGTTCCGATCAAGACCGTGGAAATGGGATGGACTCTAGGCGACAAGCTTGGCACCGTCATTGCGGTGTCACACAAGAACAAGAAGATCGTCGACGAGTACATTCACGTCCGCGTCGAGCATCAGGTGGTCGAGCCAGTGAGGAAGTTCATCGACACAATCGACGCAGGGGGCACTAAAAAGATTTACTTTCCAGTTAAATATGAAAAGTTGCCTAATTTCTGTTTATGATGCGGCATCGTGGGGCACACTACGGCTAAGTTCTGTGGACTCCCTAGTGAGCTACGGAAGAAGAACTTCTGCATCGACCTCAAGGCTCCAGCACACCCAAGAGACTTGCACGCTTCGGGGGATTCGTCCGGGCCTCTCCTCGATTATGGAGGGCTGTCGGTGGCCCCTGGAGAGGCGGAGGCGGCGGGCAGGCAGAAGCTCCCGGAGAAGATGATCAAGGCGGTGACCACAGGTGTCCAGAAGCTCTCGGTCGCCACGGCGCCTTTGCTCCCCACTTCTGTTGGTATACAGACTAGTGGGAAGGAGACGCTGGCGGCCGGGGGCCTCTCCCTCCATGATGCGGAGATGAACATTGCGTCTGGCATGGAAGACGGGCCGGATCAGGCTGCTGTAGGGGTTAAGAGGGGCACTCCCTCCATCGTATTGAGTGCTCCCGAGACCCCTGCTGCTGCTGTTGAGTTGCGGCACATGAAAGATACTGATGGTGCTCCTATAGTCAGCCACGGAGATCCGGCGGAGGTGCAGGGCACTAATGGCGTGGGTGCTAGCTCCATCAACATGAGCGCCCATGCTAAAGGGGTGGCTGCTGAATCTATTCGGGGCCGATGGAAAAGGTTGTACAGAGACGAGCAACTGGAGCGCGCTGCCGTTCATGGCGTGTGTGCCAAGCATGTGAAATTTGGGGTCCCTTCGCCCCCAAACAATGGCAGCGAAATGTCCAGTCGCAAGGGTGCCTTTGCAGCCATCCTGGAGAGCATGGCTGGTAGCAAAAGGAGTCTTTCTGATGATCAAAATTTAGTGTTTAGTATGGATAGCACTATTTCTGAGAGCTTAGAGTATAAGAGTGCAAATGATAGAACTGTTTCTTGTAAAAGAGTCTGTACTGAGAGGGTTGAGGCTGTAGTTGGTGTAGATGGGTCTATTGTTCATGTAACTGAGGAAAGGGAGGGAAGAGAGGAGGAGGCTGGGGATAGGAGGAGGGAATCAGTGGGTGAGGAAAAAGAGAATGGGGATGCAACAAAGGAAGCTACCGGCCTTGGGGCTGCCGGTGACCTGACGGATGCAGAGGACGCCCGTCAGGAGCCATGAAAATGATGAGTTGGAACTATCGAGGCTTGGGTCAGCCTCGTACAGTTCAAGAGTTGGTGTGCCTCTCTAAGACGCACAGACCCGATGTTATCTTTTTATCTGAAACAAGGAAAAATAAAGAGTATGTTGAGAGTTTGCGCTACAGGTTGGGTATGAATAATGTGTTTACTGTTTCTGGCCATGGTAAAGGTGGAGGACTAGCTGTGTTTTGGGATGAGGCCTACTCTTGTGAGCTGAACAAATATGGGGATCATTTTATTGATATGTATGTCGGCAAGGGAGATGGAACAAAGTGGAGGTGCACTTTCATTTACGGTGAGCCTAAGGCGAGCCTAAGGTACGTTATGTGGGATCTCTTGAGACGGTTAAAACCTCTTGGTGTAGGAGCTTGGTTTATGGTGGGAGATTTTAATGAAGCTATGTGGCAAAATGAGCATTTCTCTGGCCACAAGAGGTCTATTAGGCTTATGGCTAATTTTAGGGAAGCCCTGTCCGAATGTAATCTATATGACTTGGGTTTTCATGGTGTGCCTTGGACGTATGATAATAAGCAGGATGGGTTCAAGAATGTTAAGGTACGGCTTGATCGTGCGGTGGCTTGCCCACTTTGGTCTTCTATGTTCCCTCGATGTAAGGTATCCCATATTATAAGCTCCAGGTCTGATCATTGTCCTATTTTTATTGAATTGTTGGGTTCTCCCAAAGTTGGCACTTTTGTTAAACAATTGAAATATGAATCTTATTGGGAGAGGGAAGGTGGGGCTTTGGATGATCAGATTAGTGCTTGCTGGAATAGAGATTCTAATATTAATGATCTTGGTGATGTTGCAAATAAGCTAGACAAACTAATGAAATCCCTTCATGGGTGGGGTCGCGTTCATATTGGGTATCTGCCAAAGAAACTGGAGTGGGCTCGTAAAAGACTAAAAAATTTGTTTAGCAGGAATGGTCATTCTGCAGGTTTGGAAAGAAAGAAAATACTTGCAGAGATGGATGAACTTCTTATAAAGGAAGAAATGCTTTGGAACCAAAGATCTCGGTTGGACAAGATAAGAGGAGGAGACCGTAATACTAATTATTTTCAGAGGAAGGCTTCCTGGAGATCAAAGAAAAATCATATTTCTGCTCTAAGGAAGGAGGATGGGTGCCTCACGGAAAATTTGGAGGAGATGAAAGGTATCACTAACTCATTCTTTAAACAACTTTACTCATGTGATGATTCAGTTGACCCGTCCCATATTATTTCGCTGGTCAATCCCCTTGTCTCTGATGATATGAATGAGGAGCTTTGCAAACCTTTTACGGATCAAGAGATTAGTGATGCGCTTTTTCAAATGGGGCCGTTAAAGGCTCTAGGGCCGGATGGTTTTCCTGCAAGGTTTTTCCAGCGGAATTGGGGTTTGATCAAGGAGGATATTATTAAGGCTGTCCAACAGTTTTTTATTTCTGGAGTTATGCCTGAGGGATTAATAACACAACTATTGTTCTCATTCCGAAAATTAAGAACGCTCGGTCTATTAAAGATTTCAGGCCGATCATTTTGTGCAATGTTATCTACAAGATTATTTCCAAATGCCTTGTTAACAGACTGAGGCCGCTCCTTAATGGTATGATTTCCCCTACTCAAAGTGCGTTTATTCCGGGAAGATTAATTTCTGACAATGCTCTCATAGCCTTTGAATGTATGCATTCGTTGAGTACGCTTAAAGATTCAAGAGGGGAATTTTGTGCGTATAAGTTGGATTTGGCGAAAGCTTATGATCGTGTAGACTGGCATTTCTTGCAATGTATGATGGGGGCTTTGGGTTTTGCGCCGAGGTGGATAAATTGGATTATGTCGTGTGTTACATCGGTGAAATTTGCCGTCCGCTTCAATGGACAGTTGCTGGAGTCTTTTTCACCTTCAAGGGGACTTAGGAAGGGGGACCCTTTATCTGCGTACTTGTTCCTTTTTGTTGCTGAGGCACTTTCTTTGCTGCTTAATGATGCTTCAGCCAGAGGATCTCTTCAGGAGTTTCATTTGAATAGACATGCTCCAGGTATTTCTCACTTGTTGTTTGCGGACGACAGTATATTATTTTTCAAAGGCTCCATTGATCAAGCAATTGTCGTTAAAAATATTCTGACGAAGTACGAGAAAGGGACTGGGCAGTTATTAAGTCCTGATAAATGTTCCATGATGTTTGGGAAAAAGTGCAGTTTGGAGAATCAAGTGACTATATGGTAATCTTAAAAATTACGGTCGATGGGTTCGAAGATAAATATCTTGGACTTCCGGTTCCTGAGGGAAGAATGAAAGCTGGTAAGTTTCAATCTACTAAAGATAAGGTTTTGAAAAGGCTCTCTGACTGGATAGAGAAATACGCGTCGTGTGGGGTGAAAGAAGACTTAATAAAATCGGTTATTCAAGCTCTACCTGTGTATGCTATGGGTATTTTTAAGTTCTCGGCTTCCCTTTGTGAGGAGTTAACACAGATTATGAGGAATTTTTGGTGGGGAGATGAGGAAGATCGAAGAAAAACACATTGGTTAGCTTGGTTCAAATTAACTAGGTCTAAAGGTAAGGGAGGTATGGGATTTCGGGATCTCAGATTATTTAACCAAGCCCTCTTAGCCAAACAAGCTTGGAGGTTATTGGTTCATCCGGATTCGTTGTGTGCTAAGCTGATGAAGGCAAAGTATTACTCTCATGGACATATTCTTGATACAGTGTTTCCTCAGTCTGCATCAGTGACTTGGCAGGGTATTATGGATGGTCTGGAATTGCTTAAGAATGGTGTCATTTGGCGGGTGGGTGATGGATCTAGCATTAATATTTGGAGGGATAATTGGTTACCCAGGAACACTGGACTTAAAATTTCAGCTAAAAGGCATAATACTAGATTGAAGTGGGTCTCTGATTTGTTCTTGAGTGGGAGAAAGGCATGGGATGAAAATTTGATCAAGTATCTTTTCTATCACCATGATGCAGAGGAGGTTCTTAAGATTCGTATTCATGCTTATGGGGATGGAGATTTTATTGCGTGGCACTATGAGAATAATGGTATATTTTCCGTTAAAAGTGCGTACAATTTAGCACTTAAGTTGAAGGATAGCCAAGATAAATTGGGTCAATCTAGTGGCTATCCATGCGGAGAAAGAAGACTCTGGAATTTAATTTGGAAGGCTAATATCCTTCAAAAGATAAGGATTTTTGCTTGGAGGGCCGCGACCGATAGCTTGGCGGTCCAGACCAATAGAGTTAAGCATCATCAGATTACTTCAGGTATGTGCTCTATTTGTGGAGTAGAAGAGGAAAGCACATTTCATGCCCTAGTTATTTGTCCTAAGGCTCGTGCACTGCGACTGGCCTTGAGAGAATCGTGGAATATTCCTGATGAAGAGTGGTTCAAATTCTCAGGACCAGATTGGCTATTGATTTTGTTGGATTTTTTGAGATTGCAACAGAGAGAGCAAGTTTTGTTTCTGTTCTGGCGAGCTTGGCACCTGAGAAATGATTTAATTTTTGGGAAAGGGAAGGAATCCATTGCTGCATCTGCAATTTTTGCGGTAAACTATTGGTCTTCTTTTACGTCCAGTCACAACTCTGTTGAGGTTGTTACTAGTAACAAAGGTAAAGGGAAAATGGGAGGTGCTACACCAGGTTTCGCAACATCACAAGAACAGGTGGGATGGAAGCCTCCTCCAGATGATTATATCAAGATCAATGTTGATGCCAGCTATGTGGAGAGTATTAGTGCGGCTAGTGTGGGGGTGGTTGTTAGGAACTCATCTGGTGAAGTTATTATTTCTTCGTGGGACTTTCTGGGTCAGTGTTGCAGCGTGAACGAAGCCGAGCTACGTGCTTGTCTGGCAGGCCTTTATATAGGTATTACTCTTCACCAATCCAGTATTTTGGAGACTGATTGTGCTTTTGTCCATTCTTTCCTTGCAAATGAGAATCTTGACAGGTCTCCGCTCGTTGATCTGAAAAAAGAAGCCTTGAGTATATTGATGATGCTCAAGAATTTTAAAATTGCAAAAATTAATCGGCAGGCCAATAAGGTGGCGCACGAAATTGCGAAGTTTAGCTTTATAAATAAGTCTGATGGGATTTTTCTTAATAGTGTTCCGCCGTGTGTGGCGAATTTTGTAATGAATGATTGTAATAACATTATTAATTAATTAATATAGGGGTTTTTTTCAAAAAAAAAAGATCGTCAGTTTGTAGTTGAAAAAAAAACGTCACGTGTGTTCTACAACTGATCAATGATCTCTTGTTGTCATAAAGTAGAAGATATGTATCTCATTGGCAGTAGTGACATCTCAACTCATTAATGATTTTATCGTTTCCATTTCAACGAACGTAACAATAGACCAGCAGATTCACTGATGAGAGAACGAAACACTTGCAGAGTACTTTTTCTCAGTGCTGTTCTATTGGGTGGATGCGATCTTATGTTCCCCTTCCTGTCGTTTGTAAGACAGTACAGATCATATATTTATGCATTTGTTATATGTTCAGTGCTGACGAGTTTGAGAGCAAATATGTAAAACATGCATTTTAGTGAGTGGTAGTCATCAGTTTAAAACATATATCGATCCAATTATAAAAGAAAAGTGAGTAGAGTTCATCAGTTTATATTCTTGGTCGATGCAAAGTTTACATGCAGAGAGTTGCATTGTTCTGAACAAGCAGTATGACTTATCGAAGTTGCACAATATCACTGTTTGCTTCAGGGTCAGGCAATCTGTTTTGTGGTGGTTTTCTTCTCTTTGGGGTTTACAAAATTCCTTCCATTAAGAGATATAAGCATAGATATGTCGAACTGCAACTCATCAACCGAGGCCCCCCGAAACTCTCGCCGTCGCCTCCTTCCCCGCTCGATCCCGGCGGATTCCAGCGGATCTCGCCGCGCGCAGGCCAGATCTGGGCTCTCCTCCCTCAGCTCTTCCCTTCCCTCCCCGAGATCCGCCCTCGGGCTGCCTGACCGGTAGACGGCCAGGCGGTGCGTGCCCCTCCCCCCACCCCCTCCACCGTCGGTGGGCGCACCCGACTCTGGCCAGGATGGTGTCGGCGGCCTCGGGATGTCCTCTTCCCACACGCGTCCTCCCTTGCCGGGGTGGGGGCGGCGGCGGTGCTGATCGGCTAGGCGGCGGCCCGGCGACCCGGTGGCGTTGGCCGGCGGTGGACGAGGTGGCGGTGCGGCTCCTTGGCGGCGGGGCGGCTTGGTGGCGCGGGGTGGCCGGCAGCGCACCGCCGGCTTATATTTGGGCCCTGCAGGCCCCACCTAGGTCCTAACATGTCGGCCCCCGGCATGACTTCGTTGTCCTCTGTGTGGTGAGGAGGAGGAACAGCTTGGACCGGGTGTGGCGACACCTACGGCATGCCTGCTGCAACGCGAAGGCGGGAGCCTTACGGGCCTATGAGGGCCCTGCCGGGCCTGTGGGCCCATGGGCCTAGTATGCTCCTGCTATTGCGTCCGGTCGGCTACCGTCGTTGACGGTGGAGGTTGAGCCCTCGCGCGTGCCGTCGGTGTTGCCGCCTCTAGTCCCGACGCCTCTTCTTCGGTGTGTAGACCTCACTCCATGGTGCCGTGGTGAGACGGTGTGGGAAGCTTCAAGACCGTGGTGGCGCAGGTGTTGGGTTCCACGGTAGGGTGCGTCAACTGCAAATTAAAATTTCCTACACAGAACAAGCAAGAACATGCTACGGGAGATGGATCACAGATCATTACCACTAGACGCGCAGTGCCGTGCAGCGGAACAAGAGTTGGGGCAGCGCGTCCGCGTGGATCGTCTCCTCCTCGTCTGATCTCCCTCGAACAGCCGGTCGTCGGTTCCCACGTACAGGTTTGCCGGAGCGGCGCAAGTGCACCGCCTCTAACGGTATCCGCGCGTGCAGGAGGAACACCGTGCGGCGGACTGCTAGGTCCAATCACACAGTTGACAGCGAGTGGAGGTGGCTATTCGCAACACATGCAAACCCTAGTGACAGCGCCGAAGCGATCAACCGCATGAGTGTGCCGCACCCCCACTTTATATAGGCATCCGTCGCGGGCTCAACACTTGGACCTCGCACGGATCCTAAAGCCCGAAGTCTGTTCGGCCAGGATCCGAATCCGAGCAGGATCACTTCTGACTCATGGAGTCGGACCGGGCCTCACAGGTTCCTTCCCTGAAGTGCCGACCCCTTAGGTTCTCGTTCACTTGGTCGCGAGTCAGATCACATCCGACTCAGCTAGTCGGTAGCGGCCTCTAGCAAAGCGTGCCGACTCCAAGTGCCCGATGAAGCTGGTTAGGCGAACCCGTACATCATACTTCTGTTCTCTTTGCCACACGAAATATGTTGTCGGGCTCAAGGCGAGTTTGTCATCCTTGTGCTAGCCCGACCTCTTTCTCGTTCCAGTGATGCCGACCACAAATCGGATTATCTCATAATCCTTGTCGCGTGGCCATGCTTATTCTGGTCGGATCACACGAGGGGCCCAGAGTATATCTCTCCTGATCGGAGGGGCAAATCCCATCTTGCTCGACTATGTCTCGCAGCATGTGTCTGGACAAGTCCGAAACCTACCTTTGTAACTACCCAGTCACGGAGTAGCGTTTGGTCGGCCCAAAGCAGGTCTGTCACCATCCCGAGTACATGTGCCAGCTCTGGTCTTAGGTCATAGAACATATGTTGTACTAGAGACTCACATATGACATATCGCTGCATCTCATAGTTGGGTCTGTCCGACTCGGACCTTATCTCGACTCGGATCTGACTATGTCGAATCCGACCAGATCCTTCCAAGTTCATATTATCCGGTTAGTATCCCATACTCCATGGCTAGTGAGACCAAGCCATCGACCGTGTCATATGCTAGTCTAGTCGTCTGCGTGTTCACACAGCCCTTTTGACTAGGGACCTTTTAGGACAGTCATCATACAATGCATAGTCCCACAAACAAGTCACGTACTTGCTGATACACATCATTGATAATGTCCAAGGACTATCTTTATTCATAAACACATAGGAAATATCATCACACATGATTGCCTCTAGGACATATCTCCAACAGCAGGATAGAGGTCGGTTTGGTGGCGGGCTCCGGAGCGCCCGTCGTGAAGGTTGGGATCGGGAGAAATCCCTGTCGGCCTGGCCGGTACCGACGCGGTGGCGCCTGAGGGTACCGCCAAACCTTCCTGGAGGGCGTCAGGGGCTACCCTTCCTCTCTCCTCGTCACGTACCGGGGAAAACCCTCGGCAGCAGCGTCTTCATCGTCGCGTCCCTTCTTAGAGGTGTTGATTGGTATTTGCGCTTTGGAGTCTAGGAGCTTGGTGAGAGATCTCTAGTGGGCGCAGTGGTCACGAGGATTCTTCGTTTCGGTGATCCGCCGTTATCGGGATTTGCTTCTTTTGTATTTTATCTTTCGGTTCTTTTGCGCTTCTCTGTGTTGCTTCCACCCCAGCACCTATCGTTGGTTATATCGGTTAGTTGCTTTGTAGTACAAAGCGGGGGGAAACCCTTTTTCGGAACAAGGATAGAACCTGAGACTGTTTGTTAGTCTCTGAACATACAGACAGAGATGGACTACAGGCGATGAATCAACTTTTTGAGAAGTGCTATTGACGTTAAGCCTTATCTTGATGATATCTTGCACATTTTTTTCCACACACTAAGCATAAGCCCTTGGATTTCCTGTAATTATGCTGTGTCGTCCATTTATCTCTAGACTGAACGGTACACATCAATTCAGTGTCCTTCTTTTCTTCATTTGGTCTTGCTCGACCTGGGGGAGGCAATGGAAATGGCAAGGCATGATAAAAGTAGTTCAACTTCCCAATCCTCGGTGGAGCAGCGCTAGCTCCTAGGCGGTGTCCAGATCAAAGGGTTTCTGTATAGCAACAACAATGCACACGCCTCATTTTAACCAATCCAGGGACCCGGAATCTTACGTGGTCAGCTGGTCATACAATTTCGTGAATCAACATCCACGACGTAGTCTGCAATCTTGGTGGTTCTCGAAATTTAAAATAGGCAGTGAAGTAGGTTCTAATGCAGATGTTCTCAAATCGGCTATAAAGCAGCTGGCTGGACAGGGGAACTGGTTTGGGGGTAGAAGTGTTGCGTTGGTTCCAGCCTCGCATGTGTGGCCGCACCTTCAAATCGAGCCAAAGCGAACATGATCCAACAAGACGATGGTATTCCTCACGCGTGGAACTACTCTCTGCATCTCGTTTGCTAGAGGTGGGGCTTGTTCCCGTCAAATCGTGGAAGTTCAATGCAAGCACCGCTGTGAAATGAGTCAGTTGCATTGCATCTGAAGCATGAAGATCACGAGGTGAACAAAAATCTTGAGGAGGAAAGGGATTCACGTGCACCTCTAACTTAAGGAGGGACACCGATAGTACTCCCTCCATTCACAAATATAAGATCTTCTAGATTTTTTCTGAATTAAATGTATATAGACATGTTTTGGTGTCTTTGATCACTCATTTTCATCCATGTATAGTCTATATTGAAATATTCAAAACATTTTATATTTGTAAACAGAGGGAGTATGTGCATTCTCCCGGTCCCAATGGAGTCAGAGGTGGTCATCCCGTGTTCGGTCCTAGCGTCATGTGTAGCTTAGGTACTTCCTTGCTTTCCCTCGATCTCTTGCCTCGCGGTCCTGCCAAGATCCACCCAAATTTCATCGGCGTCGACGCTGAGTTCGGGATCTCGTAGAGACATGGCCTGATTGAAGAGATTCATCTTCACTAGTTTAACACCCAAACATACTTGAAGGTCCCCTCATTGAGACACATAGACCATCTGGGCACGCTTCATCTTCAACACATCCTCACAAAGACGAGCAGTTGGAAATTATGATGACTCATAAACAAGGCGGCGACTGAACATGCTAACTTGCACGACTATTTAACTCATCAGACCTCAACAGACGATGATCTTCATAAGATCTTTTGGTACTATACCTCAGCAGCACGGATCCCGTCAACGTTCCATCCACCGTCTTGCCGACGACAGCCTGTTGTCTCCCTCCTTGTGGCTCCGCCGAAGGACGATCACCCGATCCTGCAGTACGTCGCTCCTTAAATGATTATTGCCCGCTCATCCTCGTCACTGCACCACTCAATGACTATGTCATCCGCCCTGAGATACACATACATCCAGAAGTCCTAAACGGGACTCCAGCATGAGTACTTTCCTAACCTTTAGGAGTAGTACTAACTCTAACTCTACATACACAATCTAGGTTGGAGTCTTCTTAGTCTCAAGATTATTCCTAATGCCTATCAATCTCCCATTGCAGGCACACATCCAAGTCATTCGTTCCTAGCCGTTCGGCCGTTTCCTTCCATTCAAGCTGATTGGTAGTGCTACCACGAAGCTATACAGCGAGGTTACATGAGTCAATGTTTGCTACTCCCGAATACTCTCTTTGTCTACTGCCTCATGAATTCAGAGCAGCTATGGCAGCTGGGTACAATCAGTATTTATAGAGGGGAAAAGCAAGAAGGAGACAGAGTTGAGAGCCTTGGTGGGATGGGGAGAGTTGGTAGCCGCCGGTTCTGTTCGCTTGCCTCCCCTGCTTTCATACTTGGGTGGTTCACCCACTAATCCCCTAGGAAACGTATGTTGGTCTTGCGTGCCATCTTCTTCCACTGGGCAGCAACTCTGCTGAGCTAGGCCTCTTCTTCCGCTTTAGACCTGCTAGTACCATGGGTGCTAACACTTAACAAGCCCACTCTTTGCGTCAAGAGCAAGAGTAGTGCATTCTTGGCCCACTTGCCGTGTGAGTCAGCCATGTAGTTCTGGGTCGACTAGGATCGCCTTAAGAGTGTTCACATGTTCCCCTCCACAAGGTTGGCCTGCCTTGTCTTCTGCATCTAGTGATCAAAGGCAGCACATGATGTCTCGACGTCGCGAACCGGTAGGGTAGTGCATTTGTTCCCGGATGCCTCACATTCTCCATGGGATGCACACGCACGCACACAGTGGCGGAGGACGAAACTCTTTTGAGGTGGGGCGAGCTCTTAAGCAAAAAAAAAAAAATTGTGCACAACCAACATAAATAATACGAACCAACAGTGCACACCAATATTTTCATATAATCCTGAACAGAATAGCCAAGTAAAATGAAAATGCAAACATATTTTAAATAGACGAACAACCTAAAACATACCCAGGCAAGTTTTAATGGCGCATAGAAGCCCCAGGCAACGGTAGTGCCCTACCCTTCTTGTGAAAATTTTCCTTAATTTTACCAAGATCAAGACTTTTGAATATCCCTCGCTCAATGTAACACACCATCAAGTCATTAAGCGAGCCATCGGACATCTTGCTGCGCAACTCGGTCTTGATGATTTTCATTGCTGAAAAAACCCTTTCAACTGTTGCCGTCGCTACCGGTAGTAGCAATGCCAACTCAACGAGGCGATAAACGTGGGAAACATGATGTGCCTTTCAAGTTCAACCATCTTTTTAGCTAGGCTTGCAATATCATGACAATCTCTAAAATCTTCAATTCTTCTCATATGAATAATGAATAGCTCAAGGTGATCTTGTATATGCTCATGGTCATAACTAGAGAAATCCTCATGATAAATCTCTGTGAGTCGAGCAAGCTTACTGACATCGAACCTAGAAAAGGAGTCTCTTGGCTCAAGACAAGAGAAGTTCTGGAGGAGCTCTGAAGATACCTCATTAAAACGATGACCAAACCCCGTGGTGATGGAGTCTATAGAAACATAGAAAAGGTGTCCACACGGGAAAAATGATCAGCAGTGACATTGTTTCTTCCACCTTTTCTTGATTTCCCCCATTTTGTGAAGGTGTCATCCATACTTGGTATTGGAATTTCATTTTTGGTGCAGAATGCTTTGACATCTTCCAAGAGTGGCTTCCAACCATCATTTCTCCAATTTATCAAACGTGTTCTCACATCTGTAACCAATGACATAGCCTGAAATGATACAATTGTGAGTTTAGATGCAACTCTACTTACATGAACAAAACATATCAAGCAAACTAGATACATGTCAAGCTCCATCTGTCTATACATACCTGAACAACATTTTGATCCTTCTTTTGCAATAGAAGAGATAGATCATTCGTCATACGAAGGATTTTTAACATCATCTTTAGGATGTACACGAAGCTGAAAGTCTCCATTTGATGAACCAAACCTCCTGCCCTACATGGAACACGCACATCCTCCTCAACAATGCCCAAAACTTCTATCACTACATCCCACATTGATTCAATGCGAGATAAAGTTGTGTAATGAGAGCCCCAACGTGTATCTCCAGGTCTGACCAATGAGGTTGCTTGATTTTTCCATCTTCCCGTGGGCATCTCACCCATCTCAATCTTATCCAAAAGAATCTTCTTTTGCTTATCAAGCAATTTATCCTTCCTCCTGCAAGATGAACCACTAACATTGACAATCATGGCCACATACTCAAAAAAATCCTCAACACCCTTGCAACATCTCGAAACAGCAACAACTACCAATTATAGTTGGTGGGCAAAGCAGTGAATATAGAAAGCATAAGGATTCTCATCACGGATTAACTTTTGAAGGCCGTTGAATTCTCCTCTCATATTAGATGCACCATCATACCCTTGCCCTCGCAGTTTTGCAACAATCAAACCATGTTTACCAAAAACCTCCAACAAAAGCCTTCTTCAAAGATGCTGATGTTGTGTATGGGACATGCTTGATACCCAAAAATCTTTCAATGGTCTCTCCTTTTTTGCTCAAAAACCTACAGGGAAAACTTACAATGAGTTCAACCACTCTACTACTCTAGATTGAACTAAACTAGATAAATGCATAAGTAATTAAAATACTTAAACATGTACCTGACAACCATAGCCATTTGCTCTTTCACTGAAATATCACGGTACTCATCAATAAGAACAGTGAAAAGACAACCATCCATCTCTTCTTTGTCTGCTTTGGTGACCACCATTGCACAATATTTAGCAAGTTCTTTTTGCATGGTTCCTGAAGTCATTTTGGCTTTAGGACATAGCTCATAAAATGCAAGTTTAACTTCCAGGCACCTTTCTTTGACCCAATCAAGTAACTCTAAAAAATTCCCCTTGTTCAAAGAGGAAGTGCATTCATCATGCCCACGGAATGGTTCACCTTCACTACTAGAAAAAGGCCTGCTAGTGGCGCACCTGTTTTGCCTACTAATGGCGCACTACAGGTGCGCCACTAGCACCACACCATTAGAATTTTTTACTAATGGCGCACCACAGGTGCCCATTAGTATACCAGATAGTAATGGCGCACCAGGCAGTGCACCATTAGTATAGCCCATGGTGCGCCATTACTATCTGACTTAGTAATGGCGCACCACATAGAAGTGCACCATTAGTAACAATTTTTTTTTCAAGTATTTTTTCAGAAAAAAAATTTCATTTTTTTCTCAATCTCAGGTCACTATGGCTTAATCTCGAGTCAATATGCTTAATCTCAAGTCAAATCACACTAAGTGGTCAAAATTTCCGAATGGTCACCCATCCTCACACTACTCCAGCCCGAGCACGCTTAACTTCACAGTTCTATCCAACCCCAGCACCACCTCAGTTAACAGGCACTTGTTGATATATCTACCATATCAATCCTATTAAACCTTGTTGATCTCTAGGACTTTGTTCATGTTCATGAGTATGATGAAATTTTGAAAAATATTTCAAACTTCCCGGTCATATTACGTATCATTTTTTGAAGAAAAAAAATTTCTGTTACTAGTGGCGCACCGTTTGCTAGATCTTGAAAGCCCCGTAACTTTTTTTCTGTTAGGTTTTTGAGGATTTTGAAAATGTTTAACGAGGTTCTCCCAGTTAAATTCGGATGTAACTTTTCGAGTAGATGATTTTTCATATAAAAAACTTTTTAATCCGAGTTCGTATGCAAAAGTTATGCCCATTTTACAAATTCTAGAGAGATTTTGCAAATAAAGTCGAAATTCATATTTGTAAATTTTCCCAACAACTAGACCACATATCACATGGGAAACTTATTTTTTTATTTTTTTGACATTCCCATCATTTTCTTTTATTTTTTTTTAAACTGAAAAGGCGGTCGGGGGGGTGCATTCGGTGGAATTTTTGGGTCAAGTTAGTAATGGCGCACCGTGGGAGTGGTGCGCCAACACCACTCCCATGGTGCGCCATTACTAGTTTTGAAAAAAAAAATTGAAAAAAAATTAGAAAAAAATTACTAGTTTAACTAGTAATGGCGCATATCCCCTGGTGCGCCATTACTAGTTTTGGAAAAAAATTGAAAAGAAATTACTAGTGGCGCACCGTGGATGTGGTGCGCCATTACTAGTTTTGAAAAAAAATAAAAAAAATGTTACTAGTGGCGCACCGTGCATGTGGTGCGCTATTAGTATTTGGACACTAATGGCGCACCAACACATGATGCGCCATTAGTATATAGTAGTGGCGCACCACATGTCTGGTGTGCCATTAGTGTCCATATCATCTATAGCTCTTTTCCTAGTAGTGCTTGCAATGCAAGATAACTTACAATGCCCAAAGATGTATCCACATGAGTTTCATACTTGACTAGTGACTCTTTGTTGTAAGTTGTTACTTTAGTTTTCAAACTTGCCCTTTGATCTTTGAAATCTTCATGTGTTGTCTTTGACATATTGTGGATGCTAGTTGCCCCATCGACATGCTTACGGAATGCTCATACCCCAATTTGGAGAAAACCTCATAACCAAATTTATCATCCATTCGGTCATGTTTAAAAAGAAAACAATAGTGACAGTAAGCTTTTTTCTTGGAAACACTATATTCCAACCATTCAAAATCCTTATACCATGCTGCTCGAAAGCATCTTTCATCTTTATTTGATGGAAAACTGGGACACATTGGTTGAGTTGGACCCATCTCTATGTAAGCAAATCTAACATCATCTCTAATATTGGGGCTAAATCTATCAAGTGGAATGCGAAGCCCTGGATCATCCTTTATGTGATCCATTGAAAAAACGGTTATACCTTCATCTCCTAGAACCTCAACATTCTCCTCGCACACACATATAGACACAAACACACATCTAACTCCTTATAGTTGCTCTCTCTCTCTCTCTCTCTCTCTCTCTCTCTCTCTCTCTCTCTCTCTCCCTCTCTCTCTCTCTCTCTCTCACACACACACACACACACACACTCGCGCGCGCGCGCGCACACACACACACTGCATTGACTTGGACATATTTACCTACTGCATCCTTTATAGGAGTGGGAAATCCTTACGGACAAGAAAATTGATGAGCATATTGTCCTCTCACCCAGAATTAAGATCATCGTCCTTATATATTCTTATACCAGAAAAATCTCATATGTGTGAAACAATTAAAGGATCTCTTTTCGTAACGTAGAGAGATGGCATATATATCCTGAGTGACAAAGAATGCTGAGCTTAACAAGTCACAAAAGGACTTCCATTCTTCCAAAGTCTTCGGGGTCGGACTAGTAACAATCTTATGGTTTTGAATTTCAATTCGAAAAATATTTCATCCATTAACGAAATCACTAAATTTCAGTGAAACTCAGTGATTTCGGTTTTCATTTCGGCCAAAGGACTGAAATTTCCATTTGAATATGACTAAGGTCTGATCAAATAAATTAAAATAATTTGAACTTTTGTGTTTTGCTAAAATGGCTGAAATATTTTGCCCAAAAGACAATTATTTTAGTATGTACAGATACTGATGAAATTTCCCTGAAATTACACTGAAAGTGAGAACCACTGACAACTCAAATAGATGAGCATATGTACAAAAATAAGTCCACAATTGTTATCTTTTTTTTCAAGGATGCGTCAAAAGCTTGGCACATCAGAAGCATAGATAGAAAGTGTCAAGAATGGCAAACAAGTCTTTACAACTCCACGGCTTACAAAGCCAAAAGGATGATCCACATGTGGATCACTCGCCGCTATCCAACCTCACTACTCTACGTGGCAAGGAGCCATGCTCACGGAGCAAACCCGCGGCCCTCCAGTCCTGCCCCTCCTCGTCAATCCTCCTAAGCACTACCTCTGCCGAGGGGGGAGCACCATTGAACACTATGTCATTCCGGTGTCTCCAGATCGTCCATGCCACAAGGGTGACCACCGTCCAAATCTCTTTCCTTAGCTGCCTCTGCGGAGTGAGGGCGGTCCACCATTGCACCAAGGTAGCATCTGCCGTAGGCATCCAAGAAGGCGTGGGTAAGCCACAATTGTTATCTTAACAGCAAAGTCCGGGAGAATTGAGGTAATTTCACATGTTTTTGACAAGAAAGGGCGATACACACAATGCACTCCTGGCACTTGACCGATGGCATTGGAAATCATATTATTCATCAAATAATTAGCACTGTACTAGGCTCTGGATTCTGAAGTGGGTGCTTTTGTTTAGGGCACGGACGAGCATAGTAGTTTTGGTAAGATGAAATTTTTGAAAGAATCATTTGGCTGCAGGGAGAAACGCCGATAAACGTAGCTCATGCTCTCTTTGTTATCATGTGGAGGAAAACAATATTATATATGTGCTTGTACATGCCTATTGGTGGAGAAGAAGTTGCGACATTGATCAGCGCACATATCATGCAATCCAAAGATCAGCCAATTTGTTAAGCCTTTTGCCAAAATAAATAGAACAAAGCTAATTAATATGCAGCAATTAGGCACCACAAAAGTTACAAGTTCATGGTTCATATTTTCTATGATCTTTGGAAATAATTTTAGTTGATCATAAGCTCCTTCGTCTAACAGCTAAAATTACTTAATGCCTCAGGATTCTGCTACAGTGACATGAGTGGAATGGTAAAGGTACTTTGGACTGCAATTACTCGGATTGCAACTATTAGGTTGAAGTGCATCTCACAGTTTCCTTGCTGGCTGCATGAGACGATTTTAGGATGCCTTAGTTCGTCCTGATGGGTTAGTAAAAAACAGTATAGGTAGTCAAAGTTTGATTACATGTTTTTTTGGTGGTCTAACCTTCTCTAGCACATCAATACACTACTACTACCCATGGGGATTTTGCACCTTGCTGTTGAGACTGACGGTAGATCCATGACAAGCCTTGGAACTTCCTAGGATTCACACAGTTCTAGACCCACAATCGTGAAGTAGCGGCAGTGAGACATCTGCTTCATCGTCTCCAGGCCCAGTAGCTGCCCTGCTGGGATTGTTCGTCCATCCCACATCACAACTCCCCCAAGCTGGCGATGATTTTGGCACATTCAAACCAATTTCACCATGGGTAGTGTGGCAGCTTTAGGGGTTGTGTTCCTTAATGCCTGCCATTCCCAAGAAAGGTTGTAAACTTTAGTTTCATAGTTTTCATTTCTCTTTATTTGGATACTCGAGGGCATCGCTGATAATTGCGGGTGCATTCCAAGTTTCAGAAGAATGTTGCTCAACTCTCCAAGTCGGATTTGAGCTTTATATATACTCATATTTTGTACGCCGGGAGTACATACTCCGGCCCCTTAACGAATTCTTTGGGCTGAATATACCTAATAACTATTAAACCAACCGCTAGGCATAAAACTAAATGGATGCATGCATGCAACTATCTCCTTTACAATGTGCATGCATGTGAAATGCTAGGATTAAGGGATAGAGTAACACACGCCTATTTCATATGCTTGTACAAGCACGTTTATCTTCAACTTCAAGATAAATAGTGTATGTACGCATGGAGCATATATACTTATTTTCTTTTTTTGCAGGGATATATACTAAGTTTTACACATATTACTTATGTAGGAGGTAACATATACGAAAATGCTGTTTGGAGGCCGAGCTACCTGGACTGGAGGCTGTAATTAAGTTTTTCCGTTTCTTCAGCCGCAGGCACGTATTACTATACCATATTTCAGTTAGGAGCCCTTTAAACGTGCCCGTATTGGTTCATTATTGAGCAGTGGTATCACATGGAGACGAGGATGTCCAGCAGCGCGGGCACAGGCGCCATCACAATTTCCTTATATTCCATAGATGGGCTTGACTTGGTCGTCCTGTTCCCATCCAAACCAGCTAGCCATTTGGTCGATCATTGGGGATCCCATCATCTCAGCCCCCTATCGTTGTCAATCAGTGTATTTATAGCAGATTTCCTTGCATCTCAGGAAGCACAGCTGCCGCCATGGCTTCTTCTCTTTCATCAGACCGACACCAGCACCTGCGGCTCATCGTGTGCTTTGTTTTCGCAAGCTGAATCCAACATACGCACACATCAAGGTGGTACAAGAAAAAAAGACAGCTATTTTTTAAAACAGGGCTCTACATAACACCAACTAGACCTATGTCCACAATACATGATGCAAACAGCACATTTTCCTCAGTCACAGTTCTACCACCTGTCATCAGCGTAGACACAAAATATAGACCGAAGGACTTACAACAACTTAGCCACTGAAGGGATTCCCATGTTATACAAGCCCATCAAACGCGAAGCTAGGCAAAATTCCGAATAATAATCGGAAGCAAACAGACAAACACCATTGAAAACACTACGGCTAAAAACATGAGTCGTCACTCATGGAAGTCAACCTCCGCTGGGCTAGACCTCTTGTTGCACTTCAGGCCTGCTAATACCATGGGTGCTAACACTTAACAGGCCCACTGTTTGCGTCAAGAGCAAGACCGGTGCATTCTTGGCCCGCTTGCCGTGTGAGTCACCCATGTAGTTCTGGGTCGACCAAGGCCGCCGTAAGAGTGTTGACATGTTCTGCTCCACAAGGATGGCTTGCCAAGTCTTCCGCATCTAGTGATCAATGGCAGCGCCTGATGTCTCAACGTCGCGAACCGGTTGGGTAGTGGACTTGTTCCCGGAAACACATGCACGCATGTAAGTGTGTGCGCGCACACACACAAACACATGCACACACACGCATCTCCTTTCTCTCTCACACACACGCGTGCGCGCGCGCACACACACAAACACACGCATACACACATGCGCGCGCACACACACTGCATTGCCTTGGACATATGCCCCCTACTGCATCCTTTATAGGAGTGGGAAATCCTTACGAATGGGAAAATTGATGAGCATCCTATCCTCTAAATCAGAATTAAGTTCATCATCATAACATATTCTTGTACCAGAAAAATCTAATATGTATAACCGAATTTAAGGGTATCTTTTCGTAAGATAGGGAGATGGCATATATATCCTGAGGGACAAAGAATGTAGATCTTGACAAGTCAGAAAAGAACTTCCATTGTAGAAAAGTCTGCGGGTCTCAAAAGAAGTGGTTTTGAATTTCAGTTTAAAAACATATCAGTCATTAACGAAATGAAATTCAGTGATTTCGGTTTCATTCCGTCTTGTTAGAATTATATTTGGGTTACATGTATTTGGTAGTCAAGGATTTGTAACCCATCTCCTACCTTATCTTTACGAGAGGTTTCTTGCCCTCAAAGTCCGTATTCTCATATATACTTGCCCGTGAGTCTCAATACAACATCCAACACATTACGCTAATCATTCCTCTATATCCCTTCTACATGGTATCAACCTAACCGATCCAAAAATCTAGCCGCCACCGCCGCTTCCTCTCCGCGCCGCCCCCGTGGCGGTCGGTCTCCATGATAACTACCCGGGTGCCGCACCACCATACCTAGGGTTCGTCCGCCGGTCGTATTGATCGACTAGCCTAGAGAGTCTTTTTCTTGATCTTTTGATCGGAGTTTTTCTCTCTCCCACCGGTCATCTTGATCGGCGTTTTTCTTTTAGGTTTTTCGATATAAGATCAGTTTGAGTCGACCGCCGCCGCCTTCGACCCCATGCCTCTACTCCGACACCGGCGCGACCACGCGGCCTCTTCTCCAACCCAGCGGCTTCGCGCTATGTGACAGTATCGTCGGTCAGGGTGAAAACCATTGATCATATCATCAGTCTTGACGGCGGTGACGTGTTGCATCATCACCATCTTGAGGGCGTCGTCATGGTGCTTAGGTGCCCTCCGGTTGTGTTTCTTCGACATCGACGAGCGTGCATGGATCCTATCTCGAGGGTCCTTCCGCTCTTGCTTGGAGTGGTCCCGACGACTCCCTATCCTTTACACGCGACGTCGAGGGCATCACTCTAGGTCCTTGTTGTCTGCAGGCAGGATGAGAGCTTCACGGCCCAGAGCGAGAGGGAAGGGGGTCCTCTCGGGCGACAAATTGGTGTGTGTGTTGCATCGACGTGCGCTGGTTTCTCATGAGGCGCGGTCTTTCTTCTAGTTAGTACTCTCGGGTGTGTCATGATGGAGCGTGGGCACTCCGGTAATCTTGTTTTATCTTTGATCTGCTTTGTAGAGGTTTCCTCCATCACCTTGTGTCGGTTCGGGCGTGTTGCGGGGCAAAAGCGTTTTTCGGTAATAAATGATACATTGTCCAAGCTGCATATTTATTTTGAGGAAAAATAAACCTCCCTGCCTCTACATCTGCACATGCGCATAGACATAATTTCATTTAAATTGATGCAAGCTAACGTGGCTAAAGCACCAACAATAAAGTACATATGCATCAGTCGATGTAGAGGTAGGAGGTTTTCTCCCTCCTTTCAGGAAAGAGCAGAGTGCTTGAAAGTTGAAACACGGAGCAACCACAAAATGAATTAATCGATATTGTCAAGTCAAACCTCATGTACAATTAAAGCCATATATAACCTCTTGTACAAGAAAGTACATACGCATCAGTCGATGCAGAGGCGGGAGGTTTTCTTCTGCAACGGTACCTTAAAAGAACCGATTCACGATCAATGTCATTAAGTCTAACTCTTTTACACTCAATGTTAGAGTTGTGTCGAATATTGTGTACAAGGTAGGTTACAGTTGGACTTGTAGTTGTATTGTGTTTATATAGGATATGGAGTCGTGTCCTAGTAGGACACTTGTATCCTAGGCCTCTCATATATAGTGGGGGTAGACACACGATGTAACCTATGCCAACATAATAGTACCGGAACGCAGGGGAAGCCGGCGGCATGTGCCGGTGTCCAGGGCGACCGGGTGCGGTATTGTAGCGGTGTCATGGGGAGGAGCGCCCATAGTCAGGCCCCGGGGATGTAGCCATATCGGTGAACCTCGTTAACAAATCTCGGTGTCGTGCTCGTGTGATTGCTTGGTCCTCGGATGATCGACGGTATGCCTCGGATTTATTCTAACAAGTGGTATCATGAGCTAGGTTGTTTGGGCGTGAATTGTCGATCTAGAGGAGGAAGATTCGATGTCACGGTCATTGTCAGCGTGGAGTCACAGCGGACGGAAGTGATCTGGAGACATCGTCAGATCCAAGAAAGCAGATCGCATGGCAGCCGCGTACAGCTTGTACTAAAGCCGGTTCGGCGAGATCGGAGGGCAGAGCGGCGGCGTATCGTGTAAACAGCAGCAGGCGGATTGCTCCGGGAGCACACGGCTGACCAGGCTGTGTTGGGCTCAGCTGAGCCGTGGGCTGACGGGCGTTGTCATGTCCAGGAGCACGACTGTAGGCCAGGCCAGGCCGCTCGGGTATACACGGAGGTACGCGGAGAGGCGCTGTGACTCGGATTTGGTACGTGATGTAGGAGGTATACGGGATTTGTTTTGGACCAAAAGAGCCGACACGGAGGCGCTGTGACTCGGATTTGGTACGTGATGCAGGAGGTATACGGGATTTGTTTTGGACCAAAAGAGCCGACACGGACAAGCAGATCAAATCATCAGCAGAATAATCCAGCATGATATGCGTACATTGGAAAGCACAGGCAAGGCAAAGCTAGCATTACAAAAAAGGGCAGTGATCTGCGCCGGCGCACCGGCCCAATCGTTGGGCCGGTCAAGGCCCAGCCGTCCGATCCGCGAGGTTGAGCCGTCAGATCTGTTTCTCGAGTCCCCTTCTCCCGCGTTGACTTCTTCCTCTTCTTCTTCACCGTGTCCTCACCCCAGCCGCTCCTGTCGCCGGCAACTAGCCCCCTCACCTGGACCTCCTCCTCCCCTAGTCCCACGCTGCTGGATGCGCTCTCCGTCCCTGTCGCCGCCGGCCGCCGTCCCCGTCCCCGTCGCAGCATCCGTACTCGCCCCCACGGTCCAGCAGAAAGCCCCATCGCCCCCTCGTAGCAAAAAATGGCGCCGTCTTGAAGCACACCGGCACCCCTTGTCGTCGCAGCACCTAGCAGCCGCCGTCGTCGCTGGACTGTCGTGTCGCCGACGCAGCTCTCAACGTCGCTACTCGCTGCCATTGGCGAGTCAGGTTGAAGCTTTTTATCTCATCGGTTGAAGCTTTTCTCTATGCCTGTTGAAGCTTTTCTCGCAGATTGAAGCTTTCCACCGTGCCAATTGAAGCTTTTTTCACCTAGCTTGAAGCTTTTTTCACAAAGGGTTGCAGCTTTTTACTCTGCGGTTGCAACAAAAACACAGAGAGACGCCATGGTCGTCGTTGAGGAGGATTTTTTCTCAATCTCTGTTTGAAGCTTTTTCATCTGTGGGTTGAACCTTTTTGTCAAAACGGTTGTAACTTTTCCTGTATTTCATTTCCTGGTTGAAGCTTTTTTATCTACTGGATGTAGCAAAAACCTCCAACGGTAGTAGCAAAAGCCTGCTACGGTTGTAGCAAAAAAAATCGCTGTCGTCCTCGCGAGGTCGTAGCTCTGCCTGATGGATGTAGCAAAAAGCTTTGCCGGTAGTAGCAAAATCCAACAACGGTTGCAGCTTTCCCTTGTTGTGCAATGCCATTGAAGCTTTCTATGTCTATGGTCGAAGCTTTTTTCAACGGCTGTTGAAGCTTTTCTAGGTGACGGTTGCAACACTTGTATACGCGGGAGGATCCGGGCATGGCTGCAGGCAGCCATGGCGGCCGGCGAGGGAGCGCCTGGCCGCCGGCGATGGAGGTCGTGGTCGCCCAGTCGCAGC
>NC_057802.1:575724252-575736085 GCF_018294505.1 Triticum aestivum
GGGGATGCGCCTGCGTGAAGGCTTGAGGTAGGGGATGGATCTGGCCATGGAGGCAGGCAGCCATGGCAGTCGGCGAGGGGAGCCTGGCCGCCGGCGAAGTAGCTCGTGGTGGCCCAATCGCAGCTCGGGAAGAGGGGAAGGGATGGGGAAGGGATGGGGAGGAGGGGGCAGAAGAAGAGGGCTTCCGCGCGCCCATGAAGGAGACGCGAGGAAGAGGGAGACCGGCCCAATGTTTGCGCCGGTGCCCCGGCCCCAAACACTTTCCTTACAAAAATTGTGCCAAGGGAGCTACGCCACGTGAGAAGACCAGAAAGTTTTTTGGTTGGAAGTGCTATTAGTACATAAGGGTGTACCACGTCGGGTTTTGCTTGTGTACTTGAGCATCACGTGAGGAAAGCTTGGTTAATTTTTTCACAGGGTCAATCATACGAAGAACCATGGCGCCAACGGGTACCAGGTTTGAGGTGGAGAAGTTTGACGGGACTGAAAACCTTGAGTTATGGCAGACAAAGGTGAAACATTTGTTGGCACAACAGGGATGCTTGAAGGCGTTGCGGGAAGTCATGTCAGCTAAGATGGAATTATCATGTGATGGATGAAAATTCGCGGAAGATGGTTCGAGAGCCTCGAGCGTGTCGTATAGTCGAACGAGTTCGGCTGGGTTGGACTAGATGGTCTGACGGGATCGACGCAAGTCGGTTGGTACAGAAGACGGTGCGGGATCGGCGGCGGCGACATAGGAGCGTGATGCTGATGGTGGCCGACTTCTGGGGCGTGGAAACACGCGGCACAGGCCCGAGGCTTGTGTGGCTTCAACAAGACTATGGCGCGGGGTCGATTCAAGACGGTGCACATGAGAGCTAGAAGTCGACGGGGCGCAGAGTGGACTGATCATCTACCATGGAGTCATGTTGAAGATGGAGCTAGATTGAGGGGCTACGGTGTAAGGATCCAGAGAATCGAAGCCTATTCAGCGGGAGGGAAAAGCGAGGGACACGTAATTCGGACTGGAGCCCAGTGGTCTGATGGAAGCGTGAAACTCGTCATCGGTCGGTGATGATCGGTGGTACTCTGCAGTGGGGTTGAGTGGTGTGGGTTCGCAGCCCTTCAGACTCGACCGGAACAGCGGAGGCTCGGCGCGGTAATAGCGGCGATGCGTGCGGTATGCACGGGACATGGAGACGGGCCATGGCTCTGGTGGTCATACATGTGGTGAGACAACTGCGAATTTGACTCGGGATGACTACAAGCAATGGTGAAATTCCTTCAAGTTTCAGACAGGCGGTCAAGAAATGAGCGGTGATGTTGAGTTCAGGTAACTCTTATGTGTGACACCCAATATGTGAGTTGTTCACTTTCACGCAGGTCAGTGATCAGTGTGTGATGGCGTTGGACTGATACTCTGGAAGTTGGGAGCACAAACTAGAGTAATAAGGAACTGAATTTTGCTCGAGTGTTTACTGTGGTCAAGAAAAGAAGGGACTACAAGTTGCAGGTGGAGTCATATGGAGTCTTTGGAGTAGTAGCGGTGCTCATGGGATAAGCTCTAAGTCCAATGTACATGGAAGTTGGACGCATTGACGAATTCAAGGTGGTGGAGAATATTCGCCAAGGTGGAGTTTGTTAGAGTTGTGTCGAATATTGTGTACAAGGTAGGTTACAGTTGGACTTGTAGTTGTATTGTGTTTAGATAGGATATGGAGTCGTGTCCTAGTAGGGCACTTGTATCCTAGGCCTCTCATATATAGTGGGGGTAGACACACGATGTAACCTATGCCAACATAATAGCACCGGAACGCAGGGGAAGCCGGCGGCATGTGCCGGTGTCCAGGGCGACCGGGTGCGGTATTGTAGCGGTGTCATGGGGAGGAGCGCCCATAGTCAGGCCCCGGGGATGTAGCCATATCGGTGAACCTCGTTAACAAATCTTGGTGTCGTGCTCGTGATTGCTTGGTCCTCCGATGATCCACGGTATGCCTCGGATTTATTCTAACAATCAAGGCTATACAATCAGCATCAAGACAATGCTTTTAACAATGGGCGGCATTAGGCGCCGGTGCGCCGGCCCAGTTTTTCCGCGGTCCAGCCCCAACCGTTCGATCTAATTTTAAAAAGCCGTCCGATCTGGCATCTCCTCCCTCCCTTAGCCGTCTTCAACCTTTGGCGTACGCGCTTCCGCCCCACTGCACCAAGCACCTCCGCCCCTCTGCCCATGCGCCTTCACCTCTGTGCGCAGCTCCGCGAGGGCGCCGCTCGCCGGCCGCCGACCACTCGCACCCGACGCCCCACGACCCCTCTACAGCTCGCACCCGACGCCTCACAACCCCCCTCGTGCAGCTCCCCCTCAACCTGATTACAACTCCGTCGTAGATCGGTTGCAACTCCTGCCATTGACGCTCCATGGATGTAGCACTGCCGCCGCCGCCGCCCGTCCTCAACGCTCGCTGCCGGAATTGTGCGGTCAACGACTACCAGTAAAAAAACGACATTGACGGATGTAGCAAAAAATATTGCCTATAGTCGCAAAACACATCACCGGTTGTAACAAAAAAATGACAGACGGTTGCAGCAAAATCGACCACCGGTTATAGCTTTTGTGTTTGCCGGTTCCAGCAAAAACAGCTTCTGTTTCCAGCTCAGGGCTTCTCTGGTAATACAACGGTTGTAGCACAACATAGTCACCGGGGTTCGCAACCTCATTATAAAGGATGTAACAAATGATAGTGCGGTAGTAGCAAAAAACCAAAACCGTTGTAGCAAAAAGTGGTACAGAATGATTCCAGCAAAAGAACATGGCAGCAAAATACGAAGACGGTGGTATCAAATTAGTACACTGGTTCCAGCAAAAACAAAAATGGGAGCAAAATCTGGGGTTGGTTCCAACAAAACCCGAAGACACTAGTAGCAAAATTTAGAGCTGGTTCCAGCAAAAAAATGGTATGGTTCCAGCAAAAAGAACTCGAGTTGTCCCATGGTCGGAGACCTGCGGCGTTCCCATGGTCAGAGACATGTGGCGGCCACTGCCACGCTGCACCGATTGCACGGTTGCAGCTCGCCGTCGTCTGACACCAATGGACGCAGCTCCACCGACAAGTGGTTGTGGCACCACCAGCAACTGGTGGTAGCATCTCCAGCGAGGTGGCTGCAGCTCTGACGCCCCAACGGTTGCAGCACCTTCGTGCCCAAATCCGCCGGCGGCCGCCTCGCTTGCAGCATCAGCCACACCAATCGCTCGTCGCCTCCGCCGTCTTTCACAAGAAGAGCAAGTGCTAGGCTGGATGTGGAAGAAAAAGTGCTACGGCGATGTGTGGCCAGAGAAGAGGGGAAAAGGAAGAGATAAGGTTTAGAGGAAAAGCGGTTCATGCGGGCCCACAATAACACGCGTCTGGTGCGGGGTCGTTTTTTGTGTGGACGTGTGAAGCCAGCATGTCACGCGCGGCCGAACGGTTCCGCCGGTGCCCCGGCTCGAAACGTTTACCTTTAACAATTCAACGATACAAGCACACCTCTTACTTCACACATAAAGTGGTGTTGCGCGTTACTTCGGTAACAATGGAAGGATGTTTGCAAATGGTCTGCACATGCCGAGACACACTAACTAGCCAAGGGCATTTCTAACCGATCCCGTACCGGAGCATAAGGGAGTAAAAAATCGGCTATACTTTCTTACGGCGCCCCTAGCTGATCCCCTAACCAGAATAGTGGAGTTAAAATTTTACTCCTCCTCCCAATATCCCCCAAATCTCCATAAATATACTCACTTCCGCCACGACTGAGTAAAACTGATGCCTCTCTCCCTCGCACCCCTCGCGCCGCCCTGTCTCCCGCTGCTGCTGCCGCCACGCCCCGCCGACGCCACTGATGACCGTATGTCCATCCGGAATGGATAGCCTGGACCCTTCCATCACCCGGCCAGCCCCCACAGCTGGCTTTTCGCCGCCGGAAATAACCCACGCGCCGCCGCCCGCGGAGAAGAAGAGTTTGGGGATGAAAAACCCACCGGTTCAAGCTCCTCCTCCAACCGCACTATGGCCTCCGGGGTGGACACCGCCTCTCTAGCAACTGCTCGCCGCCCTCCCGCTGGAGCCAAACAAGCTCGAAAGCCGACGTGGCGGCGGCGGCGCTCACCGAGATGGCCGCGAAGAAGAAGATGAAGAAGGCCAGAGCGACACCTCATCCTAGGCCAGCGCCTCGTGCAGCTACTCCGGCGCCTCCTACGGCCACTGCTCTGGCACGGGCGGCCGCCGCAGCCGGCATCATGCATTGCGGCCGCCAAGTGCTCGATGAAATTCCTACAAGGTAAAGAAAAACATCGTGTCTTGTTGGTATCCAACAGTGATTGTTGGTGACTGGTACTGATTGTTGGTAGTGCTTGCTTTGTTGTCGTAGTGCTAAGATGAACACGGCCAAATTCCTCGTGTCTTTGGAGTCCTCGGCCGCCGTTGGACTTGATGAGCTAAACTACAACTCGTTTTGGGATCATTAGGAGGCAGCCCAAGACATGGAGCAAGAGGTGACCGGGGAAGATGACGAGACCGCGGAGGAGGAGGCCCGGAGGTGGTGGATGAAGAGCTGGTGGCCGGGGAAGAGGAAGGTAGTGTTCTTTGCATATTTTAATTTGAAAAACATGATGCGGAAACTTTATGTTATGACGGTTATGCTACGGATGTTTTTATTTGAATGCTTTTACAATATGTATTGTGTAGTGTTTGAAGTTCATGTGGCTGGATACTTCCTTAACTTTTAGCTGCGGTACCTGCCTAGACCCTGTGCACAGCAACTTTGAGGGAACCTTTTGCTCGACCTTCCCACCGTAACCAGGAAGGCGCTGCTGCGGTGAGAGAATTGTCATGGGAGTTAAGCGCCAGCCAACCTGCGTGTTAGCAATCTGCTCGATGGGAATCGTGCACTGGCTTCGGCTGCAACGATTTGGAGTTAAGCACGGGTCTCCTGCCCGGTTATAATCTTTTTTCGCGGTTTCAGTGGTACCTCATTATCTGTGGCCTTGCCTTCTGCGCACTGCACTGGCTTCGGCTGCAAGGAAGGCACCGACCGTGCTGGCGTTGTAGATCCAATAGTGAGCCGCGCCCAACTTCCAGCGAGGAAGGCGACAATATCCTTGCTGATCGCCTGCCGCATCAAGGGCCCGATGTTTCTGGCAAGTCCGAATCGATCTCACCACTTGATTTCCCACAGTCACAAGGATTGTGTTCCCATATGCCTCTCATTTCCAGGAAATGTTGCACGCTCTAATTTCTCGTGCAGTTTCTCTGCCTCATAACTAGGATTTTTTTGTCTTCTCATTTTATTTTTTACGGTGGCCCACACACATACATGTGCAAAATCGTAGTCATCTAGCTTCGGTGCCTTAAGGCACATGCCTTTGTGCCTATGACATGTGGGTCCAACAGGTGGCTGGCCCACATGTCAAGGACCCAAAAGCAGGTGCCTTTAAGGCACTGAAGCTGCGTCCCATCTAGAGTATTGATTTGTGATTGGAAATTTATATAATCTATTACTCCCTCTTTAAACTACTATAAGATCGTTTAGATCACTATTTTAGTAACCTAAATGATCTTATATTAGTTTATAGAGGGAGTATATACTAAAATCACAATACGGGGACCATTTCACGACACTAGTTAATCAAGATCAACTAGATTATTTTGATAGTTAGATCTCTAATTTATGGCTAAGATTTAATCGGTTATTAGGAAGTTGAGTGAAACATGTGCATAGAGATGGATAGTCCACTAGTAGAAAACTGGGCTTTGGTCACAGGGCAATATTCACATTAGTCCCGGTTCAGTCACGAACGGGGACTAATGTGAGCATTGGTCCCGGGTTGAAAGACGAGAGTGCCTACCTCCGCGCCGAGAGTGCCCGCCCTTTCTGTCAAGTAGGCTACTTTTTCCGGAACGCAGTCCGGAATAAGCGTTCCTGTGTATATAGATATCTTCGATGCTGTCATTTCGACATGTCCGCTTCAACCCCTCTTTCGCCTCCCAAAAAGCAAAGTTGGCTTGACGAGCGCAGGTGAGGAAGCGGGAGCAATAAAACCAAGAATCGTGCGGCCAGGGGCCTGCCGGGCCTCGTGGGGGCATTGGTCCCGGTTCGTCCGGACCCTTTGGTCCCGGTTGGTGGGACAAACCGGGACCAATGGGCCACGCTCCTGGCCCACCACCCTTTAGTCCCGGTTCATACCACAAACCGGGACTAAAGGGCTGGTCCTAGTTGCGGCCAGTGTTTAGTCCCACCTCGCGAACCAAAGGGCGCTCACACCAGTTTATAAGCCCGTCCCTCTCTGCCTTGTTGAGCTCCTCTCAAAGTGAAAATAGATGCCCTTATACAGGAAATTTGACCTAAATTCACAGTAAATTTCTTTGAATTTCATAGAAATTTATTATGAATTTAGGTTGAATTTTCTCTATAGGCGCATCTATCTTCATTTATTTATAGTAAATAAAAATAAATAAACCTTAATAAAATAAAATAAAATAAACTATAGTAACTAAAATAAATAAACCTTAATAAATAAAATAAAATAAACTATAGTAACTAAAATAAATAAATCTTAATAAATTAAATAAAAATAGCAGCAGTAAAATAAATTAAAATAGCAGCAGTAAAATAAAAAAAATTAAAGTAAAATACATAAGTAATTAGAAATCAAATAAATAAGTTTTTTGTTGTAAGTAGAATCAAAACAAAAAAAATAAAGCAAAAGAGAAAACAAAAAACAGAGAAAAAAATTATGCCACCTACTGGGCCACCACGTCCTGACTTGAAACCCATCCGTGGGCCAGGATTCAGGCACGCAGAAGGCCAGTAGGCCCCACAGGCAAAGAGAACGGTTAGGCCCGAAAGCCTGCAGTTGAGAGGAGTTCGAGAGGGTGGGCGCAGCAGCGCTTATAAACCACTCTCGAGCCCTCTCAACTAGCGAGGTGGGACTAAACTTTTGACGCGGGGCAGCACAAGACCTTTGGTCCCGATTGGTGCCACAAATATACCGACCAACGTGACATAGATTTTATTTATCTAGGAGGTGGTTGAACCGGAAATTCTAACCGACCCTATTGTCGAGAGGTTAAATTTAGTTGAAGAAGAAAACAATTACTTGAAGGAAAAAATAAAAAAAATTGAGGAGGAGAAGATGATATTGGAGTTGCATGTTGCGGATTTCATCGATGATCACAAGATCAAGATGGATGCAATGCGCTTGAAGATTAGAAAGATTAGAAAATATGCCATTCATACCGAGGCTTGGTATCACTATGCCGTTGGATCAATTGTTACCTTGGTTGCGATTATGATCGCATTTGTTTTCGCATTGAAATGTTTTACATAGTTTCAATGTATGGTTTAATTAATTAGATGCTCTAGAGAGCTATATATATGTTGTTAGATGAGAACTATGTATGTACTTTGGTTTTAATGTGATGATGAACTTCTATTAATTTGGTCACTTAATTATCTATTCATGATGTTCTGTAATGGTTTTTGACACACTTAATTATATATAATGCACGCAGATGAACCGGCAATGGATGTACGGTGACAGACACACCTCCGAGTACATTAAGGGCGTGCATGATTTTCTCGAAGTGGCTGAGGCAAACAAGCAGAATGGTTTTATGTGTTGTCCATGCCCTATATGTGGGAATACGAAGTCTTACTCTGACCGAAAAATCCTTCACACCCACCTGCTTTACAAGGGTTTCATGCCACACTATAATATTTGGACGAGGCACGGAGAAATAGGGGTTATGATGGAAGACGACGAAGAAGAAGAGGACGATGACAACTATGTGCCCCCTGAATACGGTGATGCTGCAATGGGGGAAGCTGCTGGAGATCAAGAGGAACCAGACGATGTGCCCAATGATGCTGCAAGGGGGGAAGCTGCTGAAGATCAAGAGGAACCAGTGCCCGATGATGATGATCTCCGCCGGGTCATTGTCGATGCAAGGACGCAATGTGAAAGTCAAAAGGAGAAGCTGAAGTTCGATCGCATGTTAGAGGATCACAAAAAGGGTTGTACCCTAATTGCGAAGATGGCAACACAAAGCTCGGTACTGTACTGGAATTGCTGCAGTGGAAGGCAGAGAATGCTGTGCCTAACAAAGGATTTGAGAAGATATTGAAAATATGGAAGAAGAAGCTTCCAAAGGATAACGAATTGCCCGACAGTACATACGCAGCAAAGAAGGTCGTATGCCCTCTAGGATTGGAGGTGCAGAAGATACATGCATGCCCTAATAACTGCATCCTCTACCGCGGTGCGTACAAGGATCTGAACGCATGCCCGATATGCGGTGCATTGCGGTATAAGATCAGACGAGATGACCCTGGTGATGTTGACGGCCAGGTGATGTGGTTCCTGCGAAGGTGATGTAGTATACTCCTATAATACCACGGTTGAAACGTCTGTTCAGAAACGAAGAGCATGCCAAGTTGATGCGATGGCACAGTGAGGACCGTAAGAAAGACGGGAAGTTGAGAGCACCCGCTGACGGGTCGCAGTGGAGAAAAATCGAGAGAATGTACTGGGCTGAGTTTGCAGCTGACCCAAGGAACGTATGGTTTGGTTTAAGCGCGGATGGCATTAATCCTTTCGGGGAGCAGAGCAGCAATCACAGCACCTGGCCCGTGACTCTATGTATGTATAACCTTCCTCCTTGGATGTGCATGAAGCGGAAGTTCATTATGATGCCAGTTCTCATCCAAGGCCCTAAGCAACCCGGCAACGACATTGATGTGTACCTAAGGCCATTAGTTGAAGAACTTTTACAGCTGTGGAATGGAAACGGTGTATGTACGTGGGATGAGCACAAACAGGAGGAATTTAACCTGCACGCGTTGCTGTTTGTAACCATCAACGATTGGCCCGCTCTCAGTAACCTTTCAGGACAGACAAACAAGGGATACCACGCATGCACGCACTGTTTAGATGACACTGAAAGTATATACCTGGACAAATGCAGGAAGAATGTGTACCTGGGCCATCGTCGATTTCTTCCGACCAACCATCAATGTCGAAAGAAAGGCAAGCATTTCAAAGGCGAGGCAGATCACCGGAAGAAGCCCGCCATGCGTATCGGTGATCACGTACTTGCTATGGTCAATGATTTACACGTAATCTTTGGAAAGGGTCCCGGCGGACTAGCTGTTCCGAATGACGCTGAGGGACACACACCCATGTGGAAGAAGAAATCTATATTTTGGACCTACCCTATTGGAAAGAGCTAGAGGTCCGCTCTTCAATCGACGTGATGCACGTGACGAAGAACCTTTGCGTGAACCTGCTAGGCTTCTTGGGCGTGTATGGGAAGACAAAAGATACACCTAAGGCACGGGAGGACCTGCAACGTTTGCACGAAAAAGACGGCATGCCTCCGAAGCAGTATGAAGGTCCTGCCAGCTACGCTCTTACGAAAGAAGAGAACGAAATCTTCTTTGAATGCCTGCTCAGTATGAAGGTCCCGACTGGCTTCTCGTCGAATATAAAGGGAATAATAAATATGCCAGAGAAAAAGTTCCAGAACCTAAAGTCTCATGACTGCCACGTGATTATGACGCAACTTCTTCCGGTTGCATTGAGGGGGACTTCTACCGCAAAACGTCCGATTAGCCATTGTGAAGCTATGTGCATTCCTCAATGCAATCTCTCAGAAGGTGATCGATCCAGAAATCATACCAAGGCTAAGGAGTGATGTGGCGCAATGTCTTGTCAGTTTCGAGCTGGTGTTCCCACCATCCTTCTTCAATATCATGACGCACGTCCTAGTTCATCTAGTCGACGAGATTGTCATTCTGGGGCCCGTATTTCTACACAATATGTTCCCCTTTGAGAGGTTCATGGGAGTCCTAAAGAAATATGTCTGTAACCGCGCTAGGCCAGAAGGAAGCATCTCCATGGGCCATCAAACAGAGGATGTCATTGGGTTTTTGACTTCATTCCCGGCCTTAAGAAGATAGGTCTCCCTAAATCGCGGTATGAGGGAAGACTGACTGGAAAAGGCACGCTTGGAGGGGACTAAATAATATGCAGGGACGGATATTCTTGGTCTCAAGCACACTACACAGTTCTACAGAACTCTACCTTGGTGACCCCGTATGTCGATGAACAGAAAAACAGTCTGTGCTCCAAACACCCGGAGCAGTGTGACGACTGGATTACATGTGAACACATCAGAACTTTCAGCAGTTGGTTGGAAACACGTCTCAGAGGTGACACCACTGTTTGTGATGAGTTGTACTCGTTGTCCAGGGTACCATCTTCGACTGTATTGACTTACAAAGGATACGAGATAAATGGGAATACATTTTACACGATCGCCCAAGATCAAAAGAGCGCCAACCAAAACAGCGGTGTCCGCTTTGATGCAGCAACCGAGAGGGGAAAGGACACATATTATGGTTACATAATGGACATATGGGAACTTGACTACGGACATGATTTTAAGGTCCCTTTGTTTAAGTGCAAATGGGTTAATCTGTTAGGAGGCGGGGTACAGGTAGACCCACAGTACGGAACGATAACAGTGGATCTGAACAATCTTGGGTACACTGACGAACCGTTCGTCCTAGCCAATGATGTGGCATAGGTTATCTATGTGAAGGACATGTCTACCAGACCGAGAAAAAGAAAAGATAAGGAAGCGAATACATCATACGATGAGCCAAAGCGCCACATAGTTCTTTCAGGAAAAAGGGACATTGTGGGAGTGGAGGGCAAGACAGACATGTCTGAAGATTATGAAAAGTTTCATGAAATTCCTCCCTTCAAAGTCAAGGCTGACCCAAGCATCCTAATAAACGATGAAGATTATCCATGGTTACGGCCCAATAAGCAAATGACACAAGCGAAGAAAAAGTGAAGACTTTCTCCCGCAACTATTATGATGATACCATGCCAACTTTGTAACAGACGAGTATGATACGATTGTCCGTTTTGTGCACGAAGTGCATCTAGTTTTTGCCGTAACCCTCTCAACTTTCTTGCACATGCTATGTGGATGAAATGATGATACCATGCCAACTTTCAACCTTTTCAGAGTTCATTTGAAATGCTTTTCAATTTTAGGGTCTTATAGCTCAAAATAATTAGTAAATGCATGAAAAATAGCAGGCCAAAAATTAAAAATTATGCCACCTACTGGGCCACCACGGCCTGAATACGATTAGAAACCCATCCATGGGCCAGGATTCAGGCCCGCAGAAGGCCCAGTAGGCCCACAGACATGTACAGAGAGGTTAGGCCCGTAAGCCTGCTTTAGAGAGGAGCTCGATAGCTCAGGCGCACCGCACCTTATAAACAGGTGCGGCTCTCTATCAGCTAGCGAGGTGGGACTAAACTCCCACCATCATGCCGCTGTACAAGGCCATTGCTCCCGGTTGGTGGAACGAACCGGGACCAATTCCACCCTTTGGTCCCGGTTGGTGCCACGAACCGGTACTAATGAGGCTGTGGCCCCACGAGCACCTTTAGTACCGGTTCGTGGCACGAACCGGTACTAGAGTTTCTTACTAAGCAGTTTTTTAGTCCCACCTCGCTAGCTGAGAGGCACTAGGAGCGGTTTATAAGCCCTGAGTGCAGAGACGATGAAGAAGAGGCGCAATGCTCACGTTGCTTAGCTTCAAGCCTTGAGGAATAAGGTAGACTGCATGGAGCTATGTGCAGTGCAGTCTACACTATTCCGAAAGGCTTGAAGCAAATCAACGAGCATTGCGCCTCTTTTTTATTTTTAATAACTTATTACAACTCCGGACTTCTTGTGTTCCGACAAAATAAAATAAACTTTAATAAAATTTATGAAACTAAAATTAACAA
>NC_057802.1:575736954-575761160 GCF_018294505.1 Triticum aestivum
CCAGGCCCGTCCCCGTCGTCGCCGTCGCCCTGCCCCGCCTTCGCCGCCGACGCCTCTGCCCCAGGCCCGACCACGCCGCCGTCGCCTCTGCCCCTGCCCCGACGCGCCGCCGTCGCCTTGGTCAGGGCCGGCACTGCCCCCTTCCTCCCTGTCTTTTTATTGCATTTTTATAAAAATGTATATATGTATGTTCATGTATATATGTTCTCTGTGTATATATATGTATGTTCATGTATATATGTTCTCTGTGTATATATGTTCTCTGTGTATATGTTCATGTATATATGCAAAAGATAGATTTTTAGAAAAGTTAGGATTTTTTTCTGTTCATAGATTTTTTTTGGTGATATTAATTATTGTAGAATATGCAAATGTTTGTATATTCATATGAACAATGCATTAGGCAAAACCTTTACTTTTTTCAAAATTTTCTATTTGAACATTTTTTTATGAATGAGAGGAAAAAGGAAAATAAGAAGAGCAAGAAAGGAGAAGAAGAGGAGAGGAAGAAGAGGAGAAATAAATGAGAAGAGGAAAAAAGAAGAAAAAGAAGAGGAGAAGAAGAAAGGAATAGAAGAGAAGAAGAAAAAATATAAAAAATTCTATTTTTTCTTCTTCTCTCCTCTATTCCTTTCTTCTTCTCCTCTTTTTTTTTCTTCTTTTTTTTCTTCGATCTTCTCCTCTATTCCTTTTCTTCTTCTCCTCTTTTTGTTTCTTCTTCGTTTTCTTATGTTTTATCGGGTCTGTCGTCGTCGATATACCCCTCTCCTGATAACTTCAATACGAGGGGGGGGGGTCGATATACCCCCTCCCCGATAATATTATTTTCCCATGTACGTTCATTGTCGTTGTCGATATAACCCCCTGCCGATAACTTCAACACGTGGGGGGAGGGGTCGATATACCCCCTCCCCGATAACATTATTTTCCCATGTATGTATGTCGTCGTTGTCGATATATATAACTCCCTCCCAGATAACTTCGACATGATGGACAGTCGATATTTATACCCCCTCTCGACCGTGATAACTTATACCACGGGAGCACCCCCCGGCCCTCTCGCGCGACCAAAACTCTGGAGGACACCCAAACCATAGAAAAAAACGATGTCGGTCTCCTACCCCCTCCCGCCGCGCCCCTACCCTTGAAGCGTTGCCGAGGCCATCCCAAACCCGGAATAAGCTAGGTCTATGTTTGCACTAACCACCTGTTGTCATGTTTGTGTAATAATTGCCATGTTATAATATTTGCAGAAACAATGGAGCACGGACGAGACGAGCAAGCAGAAGAGGTGTTGGGGGACATAATCTTTGCCGGAGGTGATATCTTGTCGTATCATAACGACAATGATGGTCTGGACGAACAGGGTGAAGAAGCAGGCTACGGTGATCGAAGAGTGGAGGAGGAAAGACATGATTATGATGGCTCTGGGGACCCAATGCTGGTGCAAGAAGGAGCCCGTGGTGACGGCTCCGGTGACCGAACAGAGTCCGGCCAGGTAAATATATTAGTTAAGCCTATGCTGACTAGCTAATTGATGCATTCATTGTTTTGGTATGTACACATATGAATTAACACTCGTCTTTCTTCTTTTTTCTAGCCCTCCGGATCGAGCACAACTGCGGTAAGGATACGAGGCCCGAAGAGAAAGTTGCGCTCGGATGAAAGGTTTGAGATCACAGCAATCGCGCGCGACGGCCAACCGATTGAACCCATTCGGACAAAGGATGCATTTGCTGCTCAGTGCGGGGTTCTAGTTAGGGACAAGATCCCGATCAGCATCCACCAATGGTATAAGCCTAAGAAGGAAGACCCTGAGGTGTCTTATGTCAATGATATGCAGAAAGATGATCTTTGGACTGAGCTGAAGGCAAATTTCACCCTACCGCCAGAGGAGGATCCGGAGAAGCCAGTTATAGAGCAATTAATCAAGTCTCATGCTCTTAAGAAGATGGCAGACCTATTCAGGAGGTGGAAGAATGAGCTGAAAACGTTTGTCGACAAAGAAGAGACACCAGAATTCATCGGCCGGTATGAGAAGATCAGAGATCACTGGCCCGCATTTGTGGCCCACAAGACATCGGAAAAGAGTAAGAAGATGTCAGTGACAAATAAGAAGAATGCTGCGAAGAAGAAGATTCACCATCGCACGGGGTCAGGTGGCTACCTCAAAGCCCGGCCTAAGTGGGCCAAGGCTGAGAATGATCTGCTTGAAAAAGGGATCAAACCACAGACAATGAACTGGACAGACCGTTGCCGGACTTGGTTCTTCGGAGCTGGCTGAACCATGGACCCTGTATCAGGGAGGTGCGTTTGGACGAACGAGCTTTTGAGAATACCAGTCAATTAGATTCAACAATATATCGATGCAGCGCAGGAAGGGACGTTTGTTCCAGACAGAGAGAACGACGAGCTCACAATGGCCCTCGGGAATCCTGAGCACCCTGGACGGACACGAGGCAAGCCAGGCTCCGTTCTGTGGAAGGCTGGTTTTCCGGACGCAGGCGGTTACAAAAGCCAGGAGAGGAGGAAAAAAATGGAGCAGACCCAAATTCAGAAGCTGCACGAAAGGGTTCAAGCGCTAGAGGAACGAGACAACAATCGACATGCCGAAACTACCCCCGAAGCTACCCTGCCATCTCAGCGGAGAAGCAGCGTGGCTTCCACCGAGCTGCTTCAGCTGGAGCATGTCTTGACTGCTCCTGCTAGCTACCCCGTGGATGCTATCACGGAGTCTCAACATTGCCACCTTATGGCGCAATGGCAGAACTTCAAAGTCAAGGCGGCTGTTGGCTCTGTTTTACCTCCTGAACCCGGCGTAACCTACCACTGCCGGCCGATTCCAGAAGGATATGCTAGGGTGATGGTGGATGAAATAACGGAGGGATTTGAGGACCTCCAGCTTGACCACCCTACCGGTGAAGGGGAGACTCGGCTGGGTTTAGCTCTGAAGACTCCGTGCCTATGGCGGAAGGAGCTCATCAACCTTCCGAACTGGACGGCTCCGGCGAGTAAGGGCAGTCCGCCTCCTGCTCCGCCTCCTCCTCCGGCGAGTGATCAGGGCACTCAGCCTCCTTCTCCGGCGCGTGGCGGCACTCCGCCTCCTCCTCCGGCGAGTGATCAGGGCACTCAGCCTCCTTCTCCGGCGCGTGGCGGCACTCCGCCTCCTTCTCCGCCTGCGCTGGCGCGCCAGAGCAGCCAGCCTCCTCCTTCTCTGCCTCGTCAGCAAGGGCGGAAGAGACCCGCCGCCGCTGCGGCTGCTCCGGCGCGTCGTAGTCCTTCTCCTCCTCCTCGTAAGCAAGGAAAGAAGACAGCCATAGCCGCTCCGTCTGCTCTGCCGGTGTCTAGCAGTACAGCTGCCAGAGGCGGGAGGCAATACAGATTCGGTCCTTCTCTGAAGACTCCAGAGAAGTTACCATACGAGAGGACCGAGGAGGAAACCAGGAAGATCGTGCGAGCCGAAGTGACAAACTTCTTTGAAGGGGTGAAAGCAAAGAAACATCCACCTCCGGAGGAGAAGGTAGATCCGGTGAAAGCAAAGCGCACTCTGGCTGCCCTGACAAAACCACCAAAGTCTCCGTCGAGAGGCAACTATGAGCGCATTCTTGCAAAGACATATGCCGAAGCCGAGCGGTCGGGAAGTACTGTCAGTGATCAAAGGTTAAAAGAACGACGAGCTAGGAAAAAAATTGCCCAGCTCGGCGGACAAGCGAACCAATCGTGCCCCCCGCTCAAGGTGTGAAAAGACATCGTCGCTAATGATCCGAGGATGGTGGCAAGTTATAGCAATCTTGGAGATTACCTGCCCGGCGATGTACATTATGAAATCATGGAGGTCGACGAACACAAATACCATTACGGTAAGCCTCTCGTCAAAGATGAAAGATCTCTAACAATGATGATGCGAAGATTACATGATTGGTACATGAAAACCTGCAGAGAGTCTGATGGGATGTGTACTTTGACGCTGAGAGTTAAACCGGAGCATGACCTCGTTGGAATTGAACTGCTGAATGTTCCATTTGAGGATTTCTTCCAGTTTTACAATCAAAAGGCCCTCGATAAAACAACGATCACTTGCTACTGTCTGTAAGTAGTACTACTTCTGTCATTAAGTCTCTCTATATAGGTCAGCTCTTTCATTGCATGTATTTATTATTATCCTCACTATATTATGCAGATTGAAGATCGCCGAATTGAAGAAAAGACAAATCAGTGATATTGGGTTCATTAACACAAATCTCATAGATGCATATACGGTTGAAAAACATCCCAAAGAAGCCGAGGCCAACTTGCTACGATCGTTGGTATTAAATCAAAACAAAGATATAATACTCTTTCCTTACAACTTCAAGTGAGTGTTACTGTCTTGTGCATATTCGGTTTCCCTTATTAGTCCAGGTTATGGTAATGTAATTGATGACTTATGCATGCATGCGCAGCTTCCACTATATTCTCCTAGAGATTAAGCTTGAGCAGGGAGTAGTAACCGTCTTAGACTCGAGACGAAAAGATCCCCAGGACTATGCGAACATGACTCAAATGCTCGAGAAGTAAGTTAAATCGATCATTATCCACCATATCAGCAACTTTGTTCCTTTCCTGATATCAAGTAATTGTTTTCTTTGTCTGGCAGGGTTTGGAGAAAATTCACCACAAAAGCTCTGGGACTGCCGAAGAAGCTGCAATTTAAACACCCGAAAGTAAGTACTATAGTAGCATGTTCCGCGCATCTCCTAGTGATTCAAGCGCTAGTTTCATCACTACCATTTAGCATGCTTGCTTATCAGTTTGATTGACCTCTATTTCTTGTAAAGTGGTTGTGGCAGGAACCCGGGAATAATTACTGTGGATACTACGTTTGCGAGTCCATCCGCTACACGACCTGTGAGCGGGGCTACTCTGACGAACAATATGAAGTGCGTAAGCGATAATATTCACAATTTTATTTTATTACCATCATTTGGGTTGAGTTTCATTTATTCATATATATATATGTATTGACCCCCTTCTTCAAATTAGATGTTTCGGAAGCGGGATGAACTCCTAGCACCACATCGTATGCGAGCAATTCAAGAGGAATTGGCGGTATTCTTCCTTGACCATGTGATCTCTGAAAACGGAGAATACTATGTGGACCCTGTGTTCTTACAATTTAATTAGGAGATTGTATTGTAAGAGATAATTATTGTATATATGTAGCCGGTAGTGTCGGATAGATATACGAGAACTTGTTGTTCGACCAATCTCTCGGAGAAGGAGAGGTGGTCGATATCACTTCTCTCTGTATGCATATGTTCATGACGATCTTCTGTTTCCTTCATTTGATTACTAGCTAGCGTGTCTAGTCCTCTCCATACGTATATAGTACGTAGCATCGACAAAGCACGAAGATAAGAGAGGACACTTCTCTCTATTAATTAGCTAGCTAACACAATATATGAAACACCTAAATTAACCCCCCAACCCCCCCTTTCAAAAAGAAACAAATACCCCAGCCCCTGAAATGCTGACGCGTGGATGCCTATTGGTCCCGGTTGGTGACACCAACCGGGACAAAAGGCCCTGCCTATTGGTCCCAGTTGGTGGCACCAACCGGGACCAAAGGCCCCCCTGCCTGGGCTGGCAGCAGCGGCCACGTGGAGGACCTTCTGTCCCAGTTCGTGTAAGAACCAGGACTAAAGGGTTAGGGCTTTAGTAACGACCCTTTAGTCCCGGTTCAAAAACCGGGACAAAAGGCCCTTACAAACCGGGGTAAAAGCCCCTTTTCCTACTAGTGGTCATTGGTGATCACAGTCTATAGCCTAAGCATATAACAAAATATCGCTCTCATCCAGGTGCAGAGAGGCAGGTTCGGGCTGGCAGCTCAGGTCCAGCGTATCGGCAACCTTCGGCGGTGCCCGAACCTCTTGGTCATCAGACAATAGGCGCCGAGATGCGATCCTAGGTGGCGATAGGCTTTACGTAATCCCAGTGTCTTGGTTGGGGCGATGAGGCTGAGGTGTCATCCAGACATTGGAATAATGTCCTTTCTGATCTAGCTTTGTTATGTCAGTGCGCCTAGTGCTGATGGATGCCATGTGAAGGTGTGTCCCTGTCGGATCTTCCTACATTAGGTCGGTTTGGTCTCCACTTGATCCATCTTGATTCGACCAAGAATGTTTTTTTTTGAATAATTGTGGGTTATCTTCGCCGTTTTCTTCTCCGAGGTGGGGATGTGCTACGTAGATCACTATCATCGGTGTCTTCAGGCTTACATTGTTGACTTCCCAGGCGCTTGTAATGGGACCACGATGGATCTGAGAGGAGGGAAGTGAAGTAGTTGGGAAGAGAGAAAGGGGGTCGGGAATATGAAGGAGAAAGAACAACTTCTCTCTTCTCTCCCTTTTTGATTCATGATAATTCTCTATGCCCAACAACACGAGGATCAGCCTCGTTTAACACACACAGTGGCACACGCTCCGTCTTGGCTTTCTGACAGGCGTAGCATCACCTTCACCTGCTGGTTCATACCTTGCCAAACAGACAACCTTTACCGAAAAAGCCCCCCGCCCCTTGTATTCCAAAGCAAACCACCATTGCACACATCGTAATGCTGGGGTGAGCAACACATCAAGCCCAAAAAGAAAAGAAGAAGAAAAAAATGGCAACAGCGGCAGCTCGACAAAGCGCGGAAGACCCGCGACCGCTGCGCCCTATGGAAAAAACCACCACAACCCGAAAGCTCCAATCTACCGTGTAGTAAGCAGCACCTCCAAGAAGGGATGCGATGCCGACGACGCTGTTGTCCGGACAAGTCCTAGGGTTTCCCCCAGTATGCGAGGGAAGTGGGGGATGGCTACTACCGATACCCTCCAAGAAGGAATAGTGGCACACGCCGGTGTCACCGCATCGGAGCATGACGAACCGGCAAGGATTTCTCCTGCACTCCAAACCCCACCGCCCAACTGGAGCCGACCAGCCAAACCACCGCCCAACACCATGCGCCATCACCGTTGCCCCGCCACCCACGCCTTCTCACTGTGAGCACAAACACGAGGCCAGGAAGATCGAAGAGAAGCGCCAAGCGACGGGAGCAGCAGCACCAAGCCCAAGCGGGAGGGAACCACCTCCACCGCCGTCGTGTGAGAGGCCCGCGCCTCCGGCACCATCGCGATAGCCATCCGGACAAGGCAGCGGGGCATACCGGGCCACCCCTAGCCCGACCAGGCCCGAAACAGGCCCTCTAAGCCCCGCCGGCCATGCTGCAGCAGGCTAGCGTCGGCGCCGCCAGCGCCCCGCCATTCATCGCTGCTCCCCCGCCTCCCAGGAGTCACGCCACAGACCCGCCCCGCCTCCCGGGAGTCACACCACGAGGTCGCGTTTGGACCGTTTGGTGTTTAACAGACAACCTTTTAACACGGTTGTAGGTTGCGTGGAACCCTCTATATCACCTCCAGCGCTTGCACGCAGAGCACGACTGAGATATTATTGTCATATATATTGATCCGAACCACGCGTGTCCACTGAACCTGATCACCCCATCTTGAAGAGTAAATCCAGGTTCACTATCAGGAGCCAATGTTAGCTTAGCTTACTCATGAGTTGTATAGCAGTTGCATCTTGTTGGTAGTTGCGTTGGATTGCTTCTAGCCAGGTAGGTTTGCAGAGAGAGAGATTGCTAACATCTCTGCTTATTTTGCATGTTCGCATCTCCGAGATTGTTTTTCTGTGTCAGCAACCCTGTTGGCTAAGCCTGCCTTATTGGATCACATATTGCAGCCTGATTAGCTTTGTAAATGCTCGCTACTGAATAGGAGTGTTCATTCATTGATATGTCAAGTCAAAAGGACTCGTCTGATCTGTCTAAACTAGAATATATGCATGTTGTAAGTAAGGGCGCCAATGATCTACTAGTAATAATAGTGTAAGGCATTCCTTTTCGTAAGCTGATAGCCCCGGTTCCGTAGAGGCCGTGGCAGCTCCTGCGTTCCTCTCGCCAGCTAGGATGGGGCGTGGCTGATAGAGCAGGTTCGCGTGAGGGAGGCGGAGCAAGCACCGGAGAGGTGACATGGTGCAGGGGATGGAGTGTTCGACAGCAAGCCAATGGGCAGCAGTGACTAGGTGGAACATGTCGTGTGTGCATTTTTTAAAGCTTGGTGGGGAGAGGGATGGGTGACGTTCATCAGAGGATGATCTGCGGGTGGCGGTGGTGGGCGGTCTCCGACTGCCTGCGCACTCGCCTGTTAGAGAAGAAGAAACAGGCATGGTGCAGCAATGCTACATCGACCGACATTTACAGAGATTTACAGGGTGAGTTTGCGCTAGTGGGCAATCGTTGGAAAGAATGGCTCCGTCTAGTAAGTAGACTGATGAAGGTTCAGCTTACTCAACAACCCGATGAATTACACTGGAAGCTTACTAGGTCTGGAGTATTTACAGTTAAATCAATGTATGTTGATGTTATCAATTCAAGCTCGATTCCTAGTTCCAAACATGTTTGGGCTGTCAAAGTCCCTTTGGAAATCAAAGTGTTTATGTGGTTTGTCCATAAACAAGTTATTTTAACCAAGGACAACTTGACAAAGCGTAATTGGACAGGACCTACTAGGTGTAGTTTCTGTGATCGGGATGAGACGATCAAACACCTGTTTCTTGACTGCCCGCTAGCCAAAGTTTTATGGCGAACGGTCCATATTGCTTTCAATATTACTCCACCGAGTTCTGTCAACACGTTATTTGGAACGTGGCTTAGCGGGATAGAGCCCGAGTTAGCGAGACATATTCGTGTCGGAGTTTGCGCCTTGTTGTGGGCGATCTGGAATTGCAGAAATGATTTGGTTTTTAACAGGACAACACGCATTCATTTTTTGCAGGTTATTTTCAGAGCCATGGCGTTGATCCGTTCGTGGTCGCTACTCACTCCGACGGAGGCCAGGGAGCGTTTGGTTACTGGATCTATCCGCTAGGAGATGGTAGCTCGGGATATTTTCAACCGGTTTGGATGGCGGTCATGTAATAGGATAGGCAATTAGTTCACCTATCTCTCTTTTGCCAGCCGGTTGTGGCGCTTTTATTTGGCTAGTTTGTCTTCTAGCCCTTTTGGCTCTGTGTGAGCTATTTTTTATTTTCTTTTGGAGACTTTAAGACCTTTTTGGAACATATTTATTTATTTTAATAAGATGCCCGTATGCATCGTTCTGATGCAGAGGCCGGGAAATCCCCCTTTTCAAAAAAAAACAGGGTGAGTTTGAGCTGGTAATTTGTGATTTGACTAAGGGGAGGGAGGGACCCCACCCATCTGAAAATCAGGAGGCATGTTTAGCTTTTTAGGAAGGAGCCCGTAGAGACATGTAGGACCCTACGTCTAGCATTTTTGGGCATGGTGCGTCATGTGCTCTGGCTTTTTGGACGGGAGGGTTGCCTTGCATACATGGCTCCATTACGCCTCAAGCTTTTAATGATTTCTTTACATGCAGGGTCCTTGGTTAATCTCCATCACATGTGGGAGAAAAACAAAATCACTCGAAATTAAGAAAAGAGACCGCGGGATGCCGCAAATATCGCGGGGTGGGACATCTGCGGGACTATCTAATGTGATAGTACAATGGATATTAGCGGCTGAATTGGATGGCAGGCCAAAATATTAGGAGCTACCGGATCTGAGATGATACCGTGATACGGGCTCCCGAGCCGTTGGCTCTCAGATACCGACATGATGGGAATTTTGCAAAAAAGTCATCCAAGAGTCTTAAATTTGCATGACTCTGATGCCCTCCATCCCGTCATCCCGCACGCGTGTCGGAGGTGTCGTTGGCACAGAAGTTGAGATGGATCCATCAAGTCAACTAGAGGGGACGACTCGCTCCACCGCACTCGGCTATAGACACGTAGGGCGTGTTTGGTTACCTGCATCATTTTTTTCTCTTTTTGTATACTTGTCCCAGTTGGGTCTGGCTGAGCAAATGCAGGCCAAAAACCAACATCTACACTTAGTTTGGTTACCTGCATGACCTCTCCCTGCATCGTAGCGATGCCTCTACGCACCGCCTTTGGTTACTCGCATTGTATGTGCTCACACGGGTGCACGTTGTTTGGTGACATATGAGCATAGAGTTGTGCTCACCTTGTACCCTACTTGGTGAGCTTACCAATACTACTACACCTTACACACGATCACGCCGAGCACACCAACGCCACAACACTCTATGACGATTAACTGGATGAAGATGATGAAGTTCTTCAGTCTAACGGTGGATCCACCTTGCCAACCTCAACCTTGCTGCATGAATACTCTCGCAAATACTTGGAGTAAGCATCTTCTGCCGCCTGCCTAGTCTTAAGCCCTCCTATGTGGTTGTTGTCGTTGTACCCTGAAACTTGTTTGTTGCAAGCTTCCCATGTACTGTAAACCCCTGGAATCCTACCTTCGAACACCACATACCACTTGCCCTGGCAGTGAACAAGCATTGAAACACAGAAACAACAAGCAATGAAGAACTCTAGGAGCAAGCAATGGAGCAGAAGAGCATTAGTAAGAATGCATAATCAAAACAAGTTCAACCTAGCACTACTTTGGTGTCATCCTACCACCACATCCAAAAAAGGGTGTCATCCTACCACTGTAAGTTTGTGATCACCGTGAGGGGTTAGTATATATCACCTGACCAAAATATACAGACCATAAGATTGTTTTCAAGCCCTAACTACACAAAATATACGTCGTCATCGTCATTGTTGTCCTTGTCGCCATCGCCGTCGAGGATCATGCACGCCATCGCCACCAGCAGAAGCATCACTAGTAGTAGTGCTTGCCCAGCCAGGTCCTCAGCCAGAGCACCCTATGTGCTGCTCCCATGGCAACAAACCCAATATCCTGGGCTTTGTTGTCCAGCAGGTGGTTCTACATGAGAAGGAAATTCTCAATTCCAACTGCTGCAGACAAGGATAGAACCTATGCTTGTTGGTTAGTATCTGACCATTCAGACAGAGATGGACTGCAGGTGATCAATCATCTCTTTGAGAAATTGAGAATGCACTGAAGTCTTACATTCATAATCTCTTGCACACTTTTTGCCACACACAACCCTTGGATTTCCTGTAATTTTGCAATGCCCTCCATTTATCTCTGGACTGAACTGGACGCACAAATTCTGTGTCCTTTTCTTCAGTTGGTCGACCTTGGGGAGGCAATGGAAGTGGCAAGGCATCAGAAAAGTAGCTAAACTTCCCTATCGCTCGCGGAGCAATCCATCTTCAACCCAATTTCGCTGAACAATGCACACGCCCAACTTCAACCTATCTAGGAATCGACTTGCAAGGGGAGCGAACCAGGAGCATCATTTTACGTGGTCAGATGGTCATAGAATTTCGTGAATGAATTTCGACGATGTAGTCTTCAACCATGCTTGTTCGCGAAATTTAAAATAGGCAGCGAAGTAGGTTCTATTGCAGATTTTGCCAAATCGGCTATAGAACAGCTGGCTGAACGGGCGTACTGGTTTGGGGGTAGAAGTGTTGCCTTGGTTCCAGCCATGTGTGGCCGCACCTTCAATAGAGCCAAAGAGAACACAATCTAACAAGACGATGGTATTACTCACATGTGGAACTAGTCTCCACATCTGGTTTACTAGAGGTGGGGCTTGTTCCCATCAATTCGTGGAAGTTCAACATGAGGGCGGGTATGAAACGTGTCAGTTGCATTGCATCTGGAGCATGACTATCACGAGGTGAACAAAGATCTCGAGCAGGAAAGGGGTTCACGCGCATAGTGGCGGAGCATGAAGCCCATTGTTGGATGGGCTGGGCGGGCCAACCAGAAGGAAATAGTTTGTGGGCTGGTGTTACAACTTACAACGCCAGAAGTTACCAAAAAAAGGTGAACAAACTACAAAAGGCTGGGCGGGCTACGACCCATTCGGCCTTGCTGTTGCTCCGCCGGTGCACGGGCACCTTTACCCTAAGGAAGGACATCGATAGCACTCCCTCTGTGCACAAATATAATATGATTTAGAATTTGTGTGAATCAAATGTATACGTACATGTTTTAATGTGTTTGTTCACTCATTTCAGTCTGTAGAGTCTATATTGAAATAACCAAAACATTTTATATTTGTGAATGTTAGAGTTGTGTCGAATATTATGTACAAGGTAGGTTACAGTTGGACTATAAGTAGGATTGTGTTTAGATAGGATATGGAGTCGTGTCCTAATAGGACACTTGTATCCTAGGCCTCTCATATATAACGGGGGTAGACACACGATGTAACCTATGCGAACATAATAGCACAAGCTTGCAAGGGGGAGCCGGTGGCGTGTGCCGGCGCCCGGGTGGCCGGGTGCGGTATTGTGACGGTGTCACGGGGAGGAGCGCCTGTAGTCAAGCCCCAGGGATGTAGCCATATCGGTGAACCTCGTTAACAAATCTCAGTGTCGTGCTCGTGTGATTGGTTGGTCCTTGGATGATCGACGGTGGTCTTAGATTTGTTCTAACAAATGATATCATGAACAAAGTTTGCGATCGAGACGGATCATGTTAATCTAGAGGAAGTATCGAGCTTGAGATGCAGCTGGCTGCGGTGGCCGGTGTGGTTCTCGACGAGATTGGATTAGCGGAAGGTTACGCACGTTGCGGCAGTAGAGACGTGTGGCGATCGGATTGATCGGACGAGCGTACAGGAGCGCGTGCATGAAGCAGTGGGACAGCGCGCCGCACGGGCAGGAGGACAGCAGGTCGGTTGGTTCCATCATCGATGGGAGCTGCGAAAGCCCCGTGCGTGGGCAGCTGCCCCAGGTGCGCACGGCTGCAGGCGGACGAACCGAAGCCAACGCGGCTTGTGGGCATGGGCCTAGGACGTGCCAAGCTGGCCCAGGTGGTTAGTTGTGTGCGTGCTTGATGGGCTTGGCCCTTGTGTAGCTGCGAGGTCAGGCATGATGCTGCGCCGGGACGTGATTGCCTAGGCTTAGTGCTGATACGATGTGCAACACACGAGAGGTGAGATATGTTTTGGAGAAAAAAGAGGACCGAGTCCTGCTATCTCTTAAGCACAGCGTTGGTTTTTCCTTGAAAAGAAAAGGGTGATGCAGCAAAATAGCGTAAGTATTTTCCTTAGTTTTTGAGAACCAATGTATCAATCTAGTAGGAGGCCACATGTAAGTCCCTCGTACCTACACAAACAAATAAGAACCTTGCAAATAACGTGATAAAGGGGTTGTCAATCCCTTCACGGCCACTTGCAAAAGTGAGATATGATACAGATAATAAGATAAATATTTTTGGTATTTTTGTTTTAAATATTGAAAAATAAAGATTGCAAAATAAACTAGGTCGGAAACTTATATGATGGAAAATAGACCCGGGGGCATAGGTTTCACTAGTGGCTTCTCTCAAGATAGCATAAGTATTACGGTGGGTGAACAAATTACTGTCGAGCAATTAATAGAAAAGTGCATAATTATGAGAATATCTAGGCATAATCATGTATATAGGCATCACGTCCGCGACAAGTAGACCGACTCCTGCCTGCATCTAGTAGTATTAATCCACACATCGACCACTATCCAGCATGCATCTAGAGTATTAAGTTCATAAGAACAGAGTAACGCATTAGGCAAGATGACATGATGTAGAGGGATAAACTCAAGCATTTTATATAAACCCCATCTTTTTATCCTCGATGGCAACAATACAATACGTATCGGTTCCCCTTCTGTCACTGGGATCGAACAGGGCAGGATTGAACCCAAAGCTAAGCACTTCTCCCATTACAAGAAAGATAAATCTAATAGGCCAAACCAAAATGATAATTCGAAGAGACTTGCAAAGATAACAAATCATACATAAAAGAATTCAGAGGAGATTCAAATATTGTTCATAGATAATCTTGATCATAAACCCACAATTCATCGGCGCTCCTCCCTGCCTCGTGGCCTCCTCGCTTCTTTCTTGACATCGACTCCAAGTCCCCTGGATTGCGTTTGTTCCAAAAATAACTCTCCCGAAGGTTTCATTCCGTTTGGATTCCGTTTGATATTTCTTTTCTGCGAAACAGTGAAATAGGCAAAAAACATCAATTTGGGATGGGCCTCCGTTTAATAGGTTAGTCCCAAAAATAATATAAAAGTGTATAGTAAAGCCCATTAAACATCCAAAACAGATAATATAATAGCATGGAACAATCAAAAATTATAGATAAGTTGGACACGTATCAAGAATCCCCAAGCTTAATTCCTGCTCGTCCTCGAGAGTAGGTAAATGATAAAAACAGAATTATTGATGTGGAATGCTAGCTAGCATATTTCTCAATGTAATTTTCTTTATTGTGGCATGAATGTTCAGATCCGAAAGATTCAAGATAAAAGTTTAATATTGACATAAAATAATAATACTTCAAGCATACTAACTAAGCAATTATGTCTTCTCAAAATAACATGGCCAAAGTAAGTTTATCCCTATAAAATCATATAGTTTGGCTGTGTCCCATCTTCGTCACACAAAATATTCAAATCATGCACAACCCCTGTTTCAGCCAAGCAATTGTTTCATACTTAAGGATTTTCAAACTTTTTCAATCTTCACGCAATACATGAGCGTGAGCCATGGACATAGCACTATGGATGAAATAGAATATGATGATGGGGGTTGTGTGGAGAAGACAAAAAAAGAAGATAGGAGGGAGGTTGGTAGGAGTTAACCATCGCGCGCCCTCGACCTCCACACAAAGGATGACACTCAAAAAACACTTCATGTTTCAAATTTGTTACACAACGGCTACCATACGTGCATGCGACGGGACTTGCAAAGTTCAACACAAGTATTTCTCAATTTCACAATTACTCAACTAGCACAACTTTAATATCACTATCTCCATATCTCAAAACAATCATCAAGTATCAAACTTCTCATAGTATTCAATGCACTTAATATGATAGTTTTTATTATACCTATCTTGGATGCCTATTATATTAGGACTAATTTCAACCAAAGCAAAATACCATGCTGTTCTAAAAGACTCTCAAAATAATATAAGTGAAGCATGAGAGATCAATAATTTCTATAAAATAAAACCACCACCGTGCTCTAAAAGATAAAAGTGAAGCACTAGAGCAAAATTATCTAGCTCAAAAGATATAAGTGAAGCACATAGAGTATTCTAATAAATTCCGATTCATGCGTGTCTCTCCCAAAAGGTGTGTACAGCAAGGATGATTGTGGTAAACTAAAAAGCAAAGACTCGAATCATACAAGACGCTCCAAGCAAAACACATATCATGTGGTGAATAAAACTATAGCATCAAGTAAAGTTACCGATGGACAAAGACGAAAGAGGGGATGCCTTCCGGGGCATCCCCAAGCTTAGGCTTTTGTTTGTCCTTGAATTTTACCTTGGTGTGCCTTGGGCATCCCCAAGCTTAGGCTCTTGCCACTCCTTGTTCCATAATCCATCAAATCTTTACCCAAAAACTTAAAAACTTCACAACACAAAATTCAACAGAAAATCTCATGAGCTCCGTTAGCGAAATAAAACAAACCACCACTTCAAGGTACTGTAATGAACTCATCATTTATTTATATTGGTGTTAAACCTACTGTATTCCAACTTCTCTATGGTTCATAACCTCCGATACTAGCCATTGATTCATCAAAATAAGCAAACAACACACGAAAAACAGAATCTGTCAAAAACAGAACAGTCTGTAGTAATCTGTAACAAACGAAAACTTCTGGAACCCCAAAATTCTACCAAATTAGGAAGTCCTAGATAATTTGTTTACTAATCTTCTGCAAAAAGAATCAACTGAAAAGCACGTTTCTGTGATTTATGAAAACTAATCTCGTGCGCGCAAAGTTTCTGTTTTTTACAGCAAGATCAAATAACTATCACCGTAGGTTATCCTAAAGGTTTTACTTGGCACAAACACTAATTAAAACACAAAAACACATCTAGCCAGAGGCTAGATGAATTATTTATTACTAAACAGAACCAAAAAGCAAGAAACAAAAATAAAATTGGGTTGTCTCCCAACAAGCGCTATCGTTTAACGCCCCTAGCTAGGCATTGATAAATCTAACGATGCTCACAAGAAAGACAAGAATTGAAGCGCAAAGAGAGCATCATGAAACACATGACAAACACATCTAAGTCTAACATACTTCCTATGCATAGGCATTTTATAAGCAAACAAATTATCATAGCAAGCAAAAACTAGCATATGCAAGCAAGCGGATAGAAACAATAGCAATCTCAACATAACAAGAGGTAATTTATTATCATGAAAAATTTTACAACCATATTTTCCTCTCTCATAATAATTACATGTGGGATCATAAGAAAATTCAACAAAATAGCTATCACATAAAATAATTTCAACACGATCCACATGCATGCAAAGTTGACACTCTTCCAAAATAGTGGGATTAACATTAACTAAAGTCATGACCTCTCCAAACCCACTTTTATCAAACATTTCATAAGATTGAACATTCTCCAAATATGTGGGATCTAAAGTTGACACTCTCCCAAACCCACTTTCAATACTATTGCAAATACTAATATCAATCTCATATTCATCATGGGGCTTAAATAAATTTTCAAGATCATGAAAAGAATCACCCCAATCATGATCATTGCAACAAATAGTAGACATAGAAAAGCTAGCATCCCCAAGCTTAGGGTTTTGCATATTATTAACACAATTGGCATTAAGAGAATTTATAATAACATCATTGCAATCATGCTTTTCATCGAAGGAACTACCAAGTATGGGTGCAATAGAAACGATCTCATGTTTAACATAAGGAACTATAGCAAATTCATCTTCATAAATATTGGCATCATGGCCACAAGAATAGCAAGCATCATGTTCATCAAGGGATATTTCAATCAAATCATCGGAATCATCATTATAATGCATATCATTATTTTCTTCCAAAGCAACGGTCACTCTCTCAATAAATTCTTTGATATAGACATTATGAGCATAGTTTTCATAGCAATATTTAAGTATGTCAAAATTTTCAGATTCGTAGAGAGTAATATCATACTTTTCAATCAAAGAAGCAGCTTCATAAGCACCCTTAAAAGCAACAAATTCTTCAATTTGTTCGATATCATAGTCATTAAACACCCTTAGCATAAGAAGATAAGATTTCATTGTCATTAAACTCACATAGGTAGGGAAGGTGTTTTTTAGGGTTCTTAGAGCAACAAGTAAAATCATAAATTTCACAAAGATTCCAAGCATAACACAGCAATCTGTTTATTTGACCCCATAAGAATCTCCCTTTTTCAGACAAACGGTGACGCACAAAATGAGCATGTTCATCTAAAGATTTCCCATCAACTAGGCTAGTTGGGGTTTCAGCACGAGCGCATAAGAATCGAAGATGATCCAAGTAGAACACTTTAAGTGGATCCATATGAATAGATTTTTAGCAAGCAAAGATGCAAGAAAATAGAAGGCACGTGGAATCACAAACAAAAAGACATACGGGAAGAAGGCAAAGAAAAGGCGAATAAAACGGCAAGGGTGAAGCGGGGGAGAGGAAAATGAGAGGCAAATGGCAAATAATGTAATGCGAGGGATAAGAGTTTGCGATGGGTACTTGGTATGTCTTGACTTGTGCGTAGACTCCCCGGCAACAGTGCCAGAAATCCTTCTTGCTACCTCTTGAGCACAGCGTTGGTTTTCCCTTGAAGAGGAAAGGGTGATGCAGCAAAGTAGCGTAAGTATTTCCATTAGTTTTTGAGAACCAAGGTATCAATCCAGTAGGAGGCCACACGCAAGTCCCTTCACGGCCACTTGCAAAAGTGAGATCTGATAGAGATAATAAGATAAATATTTTTGGTATTTTTGTTTTAAAGATTGAAAAGTAAAGATTGCAAAATAAAGTAGATCGGAAACTTATATGATGGAAAATAGACCCGGGGGCCATAGGTTTCACTAGTGGCTTCTCTCAAGATAGCATAAGTATTACGGTGGGTGAGCAAATTACTGTCGAGCAATTAATAGAAAAGTGCATAATTATGAGAATATCTAGGCATGATCACGTCCGCGACAAGTAGACCGACTCCTGCCTGCATCTACTACTATTACTCCACACATCGACCGCTATCCAGCATGCATCTAGAGTATTAAGTTCATAAGAACAGAGTAACGCATTAGGCAAGATGACATGATGTAGAGGGATAAACTCAAGCATATGATATAAACCCCATCTTTTTATCCTCGATGGCAACAATACAATACGTATCGGTTCCCCTTCTGTCACTGGGATCGAACAGCGCAGGATTGAACCCAAAGCTAAGCACTTCTCCCATTGCAAGAAAGATCAATCTAGTAGGCCAAACCAAAATGATAATTCGAAGAGACTTGCAAAGATAACAAATCATACATAAAAGAATTCAGAGGAGATTCAAACATTGTTCATAGATAATCTTGATCATAAACCCACAATTCATCGGATCTCGACAAACACACCGCAAAAAGAATTACATCGAATATATCTCCAAGAAGATCGAGGAGAACTTTGTATTGATAATCAAAGAGAGAGAAGAAGCCATCTAGCTAATAACTATGGACCCGAAGGTCTGAGGTAAACTACTCACACATCATCGGAGAGGCTATGGTGTTGATGTAGAAGCCCTCCGTGATCAATGCCCCCTCCGGCGGAGCGCCGGAAAAGGCCCCAAGCTGGGATCTCACGGGTACAGAAGGTTGCGGCGGTAGAAATAGAGTTTCGTGGTGCTCCTGGTTGGTTTCAGGGTACGTAGGTGTATATAGGAGGAAGAAGTAGGTCGGTGGAGCTGCGTGCGGCCCATGACGGTGGGGGGCGCGCCCAGGGGGGCTGGCGCTTCTCCCTGCCTCGTGGCCTCCTCGCTTCTTTCTTGACGTCCACTCCAAGTCCCCTGGATTGCGTTTGTTCCAAAAATAACTCTCCCGGAGTTTTCATTCCGTTTGGATTCCGTTTGATATTCCTTTTCTGTGAAACACTGAAATAGGCAAAAAACAGCAATTTAGGCTGGGCCTCCGGTTAATAGGTTAGTCCCAAAAATAATATAAAAATGTATAGTAAAACCCATTAAACATCCAAAACAGATAATATAATAGCATGGAACAATCAAAAATTATAGATACGTTGGAGACGTATCAAGTCCTCATGTGACATAGAGAGGCAGGAGCAAATCAAATTGGTGAAGAAAAATCATGTGGTAATACACCAGGAGAGCATGGGCACGGGCAAAGCAATAGACAGCATCGGAATTGAGCTAATAAGGATATGTTTCACACGGTCAGCTATACGAAGAACCATGGCACCAACGGGTACCTGGTTTGAGGTGGAGAAGCTCAACGGGACAGAAAACCTTGGGCGCTTGAAGGCGTTGCAGGAAGTCAGGTCAGCTGAGATGGAATTATCACGCGATGGACGGAAATTCACAGAAGACGATTTGGGAGCCTCGAGTGTGTCATACAGTCGGATAAGTTCGGCTGGGTCGGACTAGTCAGTCTGACGGATCGACGCATGTCGGTTGGTACAGAAGACGGTAGTGGGATCGGCGACGACGACGTAGGAGCATGATGCTGATGGTGACCAACTTCTGGGCGTGGAAATACGTGGCGCAGGCCCCGAGGGCTTGTGTGGCTTCAACAAGACTATGGCGCGGGATTGATTCAAGGTGGTGTACACACGGAGCTTGAAGTCGACGGGGCGCAAGGGTGGACTGATCATCTACCATGGAGTCATGTTGAAGGTGGATCTGGAGTCTGGAAGATTTCACTCGGTGCTGGATTGAGGGGCTATGGTGTAAGGATCCAGGGAATCGAAGCCTATTCAGCAAGGGGGAAAAGTGAGTGACATGCAGTTCAGACTGGAGCCCAGTGGTCTGATGGAAGCGTGAAACTTGTCATCGGTTGGTGATGATCGGTGGTACTCTGCAGTGGGGGTTGAGTGGTGTGGATTCTCGACCCTTGAGACTCAACCAGGACAACAGAGGCTCGACGCGGTAATAGCGGCGAGGCGTGCGGTACGCACGGGGCATGAAGACGGGCCAGTGCTCTGGTGGTCATACATGTGGTGAGACAACTGCCAATTTGACTCGGGATGACTACAAGCAATTGTGAAATTCCTTCAAGTTTCAGACATGTGGTCAAGAAAGGAGCGGTGACGTTGAGTTCAGGTAACTATTAGGTGTGACACCCAATATGTGAGTTTCACTTTCACGCAGGTCAGTGATCGGTGTGTGATGGCATTGGACTGATACTCTGGAAGTTGGGAGCACAAACTAGAGTAATAAGGAACTTAATTTTGCTCGAGTGTTGACTGTGGTCAAGAAAAGAAGGGACTACAAGTTGCAGGTGGAGTCACATGGACTCTTTGGAGTAGCAGCGGTGCTCACAGGATAAACTCAAGTCCAATGTACATGGAAGTTTGATGCATTGACGAACTCAAGGTGGTGGAGAATATTCGCCAAGGTGGAGTTTGTTAGAGTTGTGCCGAATATTATGTATAAGGTTGGTTACTGTTGAACTATGAGTAGTATTGTGTTTAGATAGGATATGGAGTCGTGTCCTAATAGGACACTTGTATCCTAGGCCTCTCATATATAGCTGGGGTAGACACATGATGTAACCTATGCCAACATAATAGCACAGGCGCGCAAGGGGGAGCCGGCGGCGTGTGCCGGCGCCCGGATTGTCGGGTGCAGTATTGTGAAGGTGTCATGGGGAGGAGCGCCCGTAGTCAAGCCCCGGGGATGTAGCCATATCGATGAACCTCGTTAACAAATCTCGGTGTCGTGCTCGTGTGATTGCTTGGTCCTTGGATGATCGACGGTGGTCTTGGATTTATTCTAACAGTGAACAGAGGGGGGGGGGGTGTGCATTCTCCCTCTCCCAAGGTAGTTGGAGGTGGTCATGCCGCGTCCGGTACCCGCGTCATGCGTGGTTTAGGTGCTTCCTTGTTTCCCTCAATTTCCTGCCTCGTTGTCCTGCCAAGATCGACCCACATTTGATCGACGTCGAGGCTGAGTTCGGAACTTGATGGAGGCATGGCCTTATTGAAGAGACTCACCTTCACCAGTTTAACACACCCATATATAGTTAAACTTCATCCTCTCGTTGAGACACATAGACGACCTAGGCACACTTCATCTTCAACAAAACCTCTCGTAGAGACATGCACTTGGACACCACAATGACTCACAAACAAGGCGGCGACTAAACATGCTAACTGGCGACTCCGTAACTCATCAGACTCCCTCAGGCGACGATCTTGATGAGTTCTTCAGTACCGCACCTCGGCACCAGTGATCCCATCAATGATCTCCTGCCACCATCTTGTCAACGACAGCAAGTTGCCTACCTCCTTGTGGCTCCGCCAAACGACAATCACCCAATCAGCCCGTACGTTGCTCCTCGAATGATTATTGCCCGCTGCTCCTCATCGCTGCACCACCCAACGATTATATCCCTCGCCCCGAGGTGCTAGTAGTGGTGGCCTCCCCGGGCCAAGTGCAGCTTCAAATATTGAACCAGATACAAATTATTGAGATTCGGATAACGGATCGATCACATCAAGGCATGTAAATACACAAAGCACGAAAAATTTAGCCAAGGGCCCTTGTCGTGGCCACTTTTTCCTCTTTATTTTTTTGTTGTTTTCTCACATGTTGCAAGCTGCAGGTGCTACTTCATATATATAGCAGCCACGAATACTCTCCCTGTCTGTTGCCTGATGAATTCAGAGCGGCTATATAGGCTGGATACAATCAGTGTTTACATTCGCAGATGTGCTGAATTGACAGGGATGAGAGCCTCTAACATTAAACATTGGTCTTCAACATCCGTGTCCGCTGGCGTCGATCGATCAGTGCTTACGGTGTCTGTCGGGAAAAGCAAGAAGGAGACAGAGTCGATGTGCTGAAAAGAGTGGGGAAGGAGAGAGTTGGTAGCCGCCGGTTCTGTTCGCCTAATCAAATCTTCCATGCCATCAGACGCCTGATCTGGCTTTTATACTTGCGTCTGGCTCTGACTCGGGCGAGAGTTGGTAATTTCCCCTGCTTTTATACTTGCGTGGTTCAGCCACTGACCCCCTAGGAAACCTGTGTTGGTCTTGCATGGCATCTTGTTCCTCTGGGCTGCAACTCCGCTTGGCCCGGCCTCTTCTTCAGCTTCAGACCTGCGAGAACGATGGATGCTAACATTCAACAGGCTCACTCTTTGCGTCAAGGTTAAGCGCTGTGCATTCTTGGCCCGCTTGGAGTGTGAGTCAGCTTTGTACTTCTGTGTTCACCAGGGCCACCATAAGCGAGTTGACATGCTCCCCTCCATAAGGATGGCCTGCCGTGTCTAGTGATCTAAGGCAGCACGCGAGGTCTCAGCGGCGTGAACCGGTAGGTTAGTAGATTTGTTCCAGGATGCCTCACATTCTCAATGGGATGCACACACACAAACACACACACACACATCTAACTCCTCAAAGTAGACCTCTCTCTCTCTCTCTCTCTCTCTCTCTCTCTCTCTCATACACACACACATTGCATTGCCTTGGACATATGCACCTACTTCAGCTTTTATAGGAGTGGGAAAAATTAATGAGCATAGTATCTTTTAACCAACAATGAAGATCATTATGATTATATATTGTTGTACCAGAAAAATCTTTCTGTGACACAATTAAAGGGTGTCTTTTCGTAAGATAGAGAGGTGCCATATATGTCCTGAGTGAGAAAGAATGTTGAGCCTAATTATTCAGGAATTCCATTGTACAAAAGTCCGAGGGGTCACACAAGTTACATAGTTTTTAATTTTAGTTTCAAAAATATTCAGGCATTAACGAAATCACTGAATTTCCGTGATATTCAGTCATTTCGGTTTTCAATTCGGCCAAAAGACAGACATTTCCATTTGAATCAATAAAATTATTTCAGTATATACCAAAATTGATGTAATTTCCGAATTTCAATGAATTACACTGAAATTGAGAACAACTAACAACTCAAATACTTGAGCTTATGTACAATAGGAAGTCCACATTGTTATCTTAACAGCAAGGTCCGGCAGACTTGAGGAAATATCACATGTTTCTGTCAAGAAAGGGCGATGCACACAATGCACTCCAGGCACTTGACCGATGGCGTTGGAAATCATATTATTCATCAAATAATTAGCATCTCCCCCACAAAAAATAAACAAAATAAAGTTGTGTTAGGCTTTGGAGTCTTGACTGGGTGCTTTTGTTTACGGTAACTATCGGGTGCCCACCGGTACACTGGGCCATCCCTTTTGATTAGGGCATGGACGAGCATACTGGTTTTGGCTAGATGAAAGTTTTGGAAGAAACATTTGGCTGTAAGCTCATGGTCTCTTTGTTATCACGAGGAGGAAAATAATTCTATATATCTGCTTGTACATGCCTATTGGAGCAGGACAAGTGGTGATGACATCAACCATAGCACATATGATGCCATCCAAGATCAAGAGGAAAGGGCATATAAGTCCTTTTTGGATGGTATTAGTCCAGTTATGCACTAGTGGTATTTTGGCTAGAGAAAACTCAAAGGAGTGCTATATTGGCATGTTGGTTTTCGTGCTGGTATTTTGGCAAGTTCGGTTCTGACTATGGTATTTCGGCTATTGTCTCAAAATTGAAGGTTCCAACTCATTGAAGGAAATATGCCTTAGAGACAATAATAAAGTTGTTATTTATATTTTCTTATATCATGATAATTGTTTATTATTCATGCTAGAATTGCATTAACCGGAAACTTAGTACATGTGTGAATACATAGACAAAACAGAGTGTCCCTAGTATGCCTCTACTTGACTAGCTCGTTAATCAAAGATGGTTAAGCACTACTACAAAAACAGCTATAGCCAATATGAACACTAATGACGCACTATGCATGTGGTGCGCCATTAGTGTGCAAATACTAATGGCGCACCACATCCACGGTGCGCCATTAGTAAAAAAAATTATTTTTTTATTTTTTCAAAACTAGTAATGGCGCACCAGGGGATAGTGCGCCATTACTAGTTTAACTAGTAATGGCGCACCACTCCAACGGTGCGCCATTAGTAAATATGCTTCTTTTTTTTTCAAAATTTTATTTTATTTTATTTTTTAAACTACTAATGGCGCACCGTGGGACGGTGCGCCATTAGTAGTTTGGCCCAAACATTCCCCCGAATGCAAACCACCCCCCCCCATGGACCGCCTTTTCAGTTTT
>NC_057802.1:575761451-575762159 GCF_018294505.1 Triticum aestivum
GAAAATGATAGAAATGTCAAAAAAATAAAAGAAAATAAGATTCCCATGTGATATGTGGTCTAGTTGTTAGCAAAATTTACAAACATGAATTTTCGACTTTTTTGTAAAATCTCTCGAGAATTTGTAAAATGGGCATAACTTTTGCATACGAACTCGGATGAAAACGTTTTTTATATGAAAAATCATCTACTCGAAAAGTTACATCCGAATTTAACCGGGGGAACCGCGTTAAACATTTTCAAAATCCTCAAAAACCTAACAGAAAAAAAGATACGGGGCTTTTAAGATCTGGAGAGGCAAAAAAATTCAAACTTACTAATGGCGCACCTGCCCATGGTGGGCCATTACTATCTTCCCGCCTTCAAAATTAAAAAAAATAAAAAAAATAAAAAAAGTTAGTAATGGCGCACCTGCCCACGGTGCGCCATTACTATGCCGTATATATGGCTGGGCGTGGTCCTCTCCTCCTTACCTCTTCATTCTTCTCCTCCACTCCATCTTCTCCTCTCCTCCACTCCACCTCTCCTCCACTCCATCTCCTCCTCTCCTCCACTCCATCTCCCCTTCTCTCCTCCACCATACTACCCTCCTCCTCTCCGGCGACCTCCTCCTCCTCCTCTCCGGCGACCTCCTCCTCCCTCCTCTCCTCCCCACCCCTCACGGTTTCTCCTCCCTCCTCTCCGGTGATCTCCTCCTACCTCCTCTCCG